>NC_087500.1:4628593-4686969 GCF_036417665.1 Passer domesticus
TAAATGGAAAATTTCGGGATCTCCCGCGGCCGGACAAAGCCGCGCTCATTCCGCTTTCAGTCCCCGAAATTCGGAGCTTTGGGGCCGTTTACGAGGCCAGTAAAAGGCAGAGCCGGCTTTGTTCCCCATTTATTGCCCGGGGAAGAGAAAAAAAGGGGAAAAAAGGAGAAAAAAACGGGAAAAAATGAGAAAAAAAGGGGAAAAAAAGTGAAAAAAAACAGGAGAAAAAAAGCCCACGCCGCGTGTCCAGCGCCGCCCCCGCCCCGCTCGCTTTTAAACTTGTTTTTCCCCCAAAATCTGAGATTTTTGAGTGGTTTTTCACCCGCCAGTGCTCCCAAATCCCGAGGATAAATTGATTTATTTCCCGTGGTTCTGCGGCCTCGTAAATGTTGGGTGAAGGGAAAGGTGCTGCCCCCGATCCCGGGAAAATAAAATAAAATAAAATAAAATAAAATAAAATAAAATAAAATAAAATAAAATAAAATAAAATAAAATAAAATAAAATAAAATAAAATAAAATAAAATAAAATAAAATAAAATAAAAAGTGATTTTCCTGGAGTCGGGCCGTAACAGTCGCACTCAGTTTCACTCTCATTTTTCTCCGTGTTTTTCCCCCAAAACTTGAGATTTTCGAGCGGTTTTTTTGCTCCTTGTGGCGCCCAAACCCCGAGGATAAATCGATTTATTGCCAGAAGTTCCGCGGCCTCGTAAATGACGGCTGAAGGGAAAGGCTCTGCCCAGGGCGCGGGGAAAACACGACAAAATAAATTAAAATAAATTGAAATAAATTGAAATAAACCCGGATTTCCCCGGGTTTGGGGCTCAGTTCGCCGCCCTCACCCGGCGGGGGCTCCGCGCTTTTCTCCCGGGATAAACCAGGGAAACCTTCGCTGCCAGCCCGGGATAACCCGGCGCTAAAATGGGGGAAAAAAATCCAATTTTCGCCTTTTCCCGGCCGCTGGCAGCGCGCTGCGGGCTCCGCTCGCAGCGGGAGGCGATGCCGGTGATGATGATGATGATGATGGTGATGAAGGCGATGAAACCCCCGTACCCCAAAGCTGAGGGTCCCCCCGCCCCGATCTCCTCCAAAAGCGGCGATTTTGGGGCTCGTTGGTTAAAAAGCGAAATCGCTCGGGGTGAAGGGCGGCGGAAATTGGAATTTAATTTCATTTTTTGGCAGCCCCGGGCGGGAGGAGCCGCTCGGGCCGCGGGCTCCTGCCAAGGGGAGCTCTGGGGACAGCTTGGGGACACTTTGGGGACAATTTGGGGACATTTTGGGGACATTTTGGGGACATTTTGGGGATATTTTGGGGATATTTTGGGGATATTTGGGGACATTTTGGGGCCCAGCCGAGGGGGGAATGCCCCCAGGTGAGAGACCCGCGAGGTCCCCTCTCCTTCCCGGGGATTATTCCAAAATAAATCCCAAAATCCGCGCTGCTCCGGGGGAAAATCTCTGGTTTTTCCAACTTTTCGCGCTTCTAACTGATTTTTTAAAAAGATATTTTAATTTTTTTTTAATTTTTTCCTTTCCTTTTTGGAGCTTGCCGAGGGGCTGTGGGGTTTGGGAGGGAAGCCCGGGTGTCACCAGCAGTGAAATACGAGCGGGCGGCTCGCCCTGTCATATTTCTCCCCTTTATTGCCTTCAGAAATTATTCCTTTTTTTAAAAAAAAATAATAAATATAATCAAACCAGGCAGTCCCACAAAGAAATTCGGGGGAACTCCGCAAGCACCGTGAGAGCTGGGGGAAAAAAATCCGATTTAAGGTTGAAAGTGGCTGTGTTTACCCAGCTGATGATAAACGGCGCTGGAAAAGGTGAAAAATGGAATTATTGAAGGGAAACACCTGCTCTGTGCCCGGCCCCGGCTCACCTGCAATAAATACACGCCCGGCAAGGAAAAAAGAAATAAGAATCATAAAATGAAATGAAATGAAATGAAATAAAATAAAATAAAATAAAATAAAATAAAATAAAATAAAATAAAATAAAATAAAATAAAATAAAGTAAAATAAAATAAAATAAAGTAAAATAAAATAAAGTAAAGTAAAATAAAATAAAATAAAATAAAGTAAAGTAAAATAAAATAAAATAAAATAAAGTAAAGTAAAATAAAATAAAGTAAAATAAAGTAAAATAAAATAAAGTAAAGTAAAATAAATAAAAAAATAAAATAAAATAAAGTAAAATAAAATTAAATGAAATAAAATAAAATAAAATAAATAAAATATAAAATAAAATAAAATAAAATAAAATAAAATAAAATAAAATAAAATAAAATAAAATAAAATAAAATAAAATAAAATAAAATAAAATAAAATAAAATAAAATGCTGCTGTAAACAACGCTGGCAGCGGGTGAGTGTGTGCGTTGTGGAGTAAATAAATGTCAGGCGGGAGGGATCCTCGGAGAGGCAAAACCGAGCGAGAAAAAGCTCCAAACGCGCAGGAGGAGCAGCAAAAGCGTTGGCTCTGCTGCTCCCGAGTCTCCGCGCCTTCAGGAGTTTATTTTTTATCTCTTCATCTCTTTTGGAGCATTTTCTGAGGGGGGCTGGGGGCTTGGAGAGCCGGCGGCGCTGCCGGGGGTTTGAATGCTTCGTTAAAAGGCGGCAGAAGTGGAATTGGGAGTGCTTCTTCTCAAAAAAAAACCCAAAAAAAACCAAAAAAACCCCAACAACAACAAAAAAAACCCACAAAAACCCCAAAAAACCCCACAAAAAACCCACAAAAACAAAACAAAACAAAACAAAAAAAAACAAAACAAAACAAACAAAAAAACACACACACACACAAAAAAAAACAAAAACACCCCAAAAATTGGAGGGGGGAAACTCAAGGAGCGACGTGGAAAAATCTGAATTTTTGGGAAAAATCTGAATTTTTGGGAAAAATCTGAATTTTTGGAAGAAACGAGGCGGCTTTGGCCGGGTTGGAAATGCGGGCGCGATGTGTGGAAGGGAAGTGGAAGTGGGGAAAAAAAATATTGAAAAAAAAACCCCCAAAATTCGGAGCGAAAACTTTTCCGGGGCTTTGCTGAGTCGGCCCGAGCGGATTTGGCTGCGAGGAGAAATTCGGGATATTCTGGGGCTGCCCCGCTTGAAATCCCCTTTTTTTTGGCCGTGGAGAGCAGGAACATTTCACCCGAATTTCCCTTTTTTTGGCGGTGGAGAGCAGGAACATTTCACCCGAATTTCCCTTTTTTTTGGCCGTGGAGAGCAGGAACATTTTACCCGAATTTCCCTTTTTTTGGCGGTGGAGAGCAGGAACATTTTACCCGAATTTCCCTTTTTTTGGCGGTGGAGAGCAGGAACATTTCACCCGAATTTCCCTTTTTTTGGCCGGAATCCCTCCTGGCGCGCGGATTGCCCTTTCCCGCCTGCCAAACCCCAAATATTTCGGGAATATTCCCATTTTCGGCCCTGCTGCCTGTCGCTGGTTTGTAGATTTTGGGTTAAAACCAGAGCAATTTGGGCTGGGTCTTCCTGGAAACGCCTTTAAACCACTTTTTAGGGTTTTTTTTTGGTTATTTTTTATTAAAACTGGCGACTTCTTGCGGCCGGTGTCGCCTCCCGAGCTCTGGAGGGGATTTGGGGTTTTGCCCTCCCTGAAGCGCGGCCGGGCCGGATTTTGGGGCGATTCCCCCGGATTTTACCCCACCTGAGGGATTTGGGGTTTTTCCCGGGGTGGTTTGGGTTTGGGAGCGACAAGGGAGGAAAAAAGCTGAGGGTGAATTTCCTTTTCTGTGGAAAAGTGTGGAGATAAAACCGCGATAACTCAGCCTTTGGAGCGTTCGTTTTAAAGACATTAAACATTCCAATATTGTCATTATAATAACGCCGATAATCACGAAAAACCGAGCAAATTTTGGGGGTTTTTTGGGGGTTTTTTTTGGGTTTTTGGGTTTTTTTGGTGGTTTGTTTTGTTTTGTTTTGTTTTGTTTTTTTGTTTGCTTTTGGTTTTTTTTTTTGTTTTTTGGTGGTGGGGTTTTTTGTGGGTTTTTTGGGTTGGTTTGTTTGTTTTGGTGGTTAGTTTTTCATTTTTGGTTTTGGTTTTTTGGGTTTTAAGGCTCAGGAAACAGAATCAAACCCCCACCCTCATTTATGAACAACACATTTAAGCACGCAAGAGGTCATGAAAGAAACCTCAGAGTCTCCCCCTCCCCAACACGCGAAATTCCCTCCTGGGGGGTAAAACTTTGGGGGAAAAAAACCCGAAATGAGTTTCTGTGGCCTAAAAAAGTGAAGGATCCACCTTGGCCACTTCCTGCGCTCGGGTTCGAGTCTGCTGCAAACCCGCGAGCGCTGCGGGAGGAGGAAGAGGAGGGAGAGGAGGAAGAGGAGGGGGGAATTCCTCCTCTGGGGAGAAGCAAAACCAACTTCCACACGTGGGCAATTTTCCCAGGACCGAAAGTTTACCCTGGCTTGGGAAAAAAAAGGGAAAAAAAATAACAAAAAAATCAGATTTCCAGTGAGGTTCGTAAGCTCAGCGGTTCATAAAACGGGATCCCGGGAAGAGGGAGCGTGGGGAGTTTGGGAAAGGGAAAAGGGGGGAGTAAAGGGGGGTTTGTGGTTGGGGACCCCCTCCCGCCCCTGCTTGGAGCAATTTTCGGCTCCCAGGGAATTCCTGCGGTGGGTTTTGCACCCCGCCAGCTGCCGTGCTGTGCTTTGGGGATAAAAAACCCCAAAAGTGCCCCAAAAGCATCGTCCACCTCGCGTTTGGGGGATCTGCGGCTCTGCTTAGGGGTGTAATGGGGATACACCTCAAAAAAACCCCAAAAGTGCCCCAAAAGCATCGTCCACCTCGCGTTTGGGGATCTGCGGCTCTGCTTTGGGGTGTAATGGGGATACGCCTCAAAAAAAAAACCTAAATACCCTAAAAAGCTCAAAAATACCCCAAACCACTGTCCAAGTCGCCTTTAGCAGATTAGTCTGTCTCTGCTTTGGGGTGTAACTGGGATACCCCTCAAAAAAACCCCAAAAATGCCCCAAAACCATCGTCCACCTCGCATTTAGGGGATTCTGCTGGTTCTGCTTTGGGGTGTAACGGGGATATCCATAAAAAAACCCCAAAAATATCCTAAAAAGCCTTCTCCCCCCCAAAAAAAACCCAAACCAAAACAAAAAACAAAACCGAAGCCATTGTCCAACTCGCATTTAGCAGATTATTCTGTCTCTGCTTTGGGCTGTAACTGGGATACTCCTAAAAAAAACCCCAAAAATACCCCAAAGTTATGGTCCAACTTGCGTGTAACAGATTCTGCTGGCTCTGCTTTGGGGTGCCGGCAGTGTAACCGCGATACTCCTCAAAAAAACCCCAAGAATCCCCTAAAAAGCCCCAAAAAACCAAAATCACTGTCCAGCTTCCGTTTAGGCTCTGCTTTGGGGTGCCGGTGGTGTAATTGGGAAATCCCTCAAAAAACAAAACAAAACAAACAAACAAACAAAAAAACAACCCAAAAAAAACCCCAAAACAAAAAAACCCAAAATCTTTAATCCAGCTCGCGTTTAGGGAATTCTGCCGGCTCTGCTTTGGGGTGCCGGCGGTGTAACCCTAAAAAAAAACCCCAAAAAACCCCAAATCTTTAATCCAGCTCGCGTTTAGGGAATTCTGCCGGCTCTGCTTTGGGGTGCCGGCGGTGTAACCCTAAAAAAAAAACCCCAAAAAACCCCAAAAGCTTCATCCAGCTCGTGTTTAGTGGGTTCTGCCGGCTCTGCTTTGGGGCGCCGGCGGTGTAACCCTAAAAACAAACCCCAAAAAAGCCGCAGAGCGCGGTTGAGGCTGGGAGGAGGGAGGGAGGGAGGGAGGGAATGCCCCGCGCTGGTGACAAAGCGCGGCTGTCCCCGCGGGAGGGGACAGGGCACGCACAGGTACGGGAGCGGAGCTGGAATTGTTTCCAGAAAATCCCAATAAAAGCGGAATTTCTCCCTTGGGGACGGGCTCGCCCCCTCCCCATTAAACCCCGCCGCGGCCGGGGGAGCTCGGCCAGGCCGGGCTTTGGCAGGAGCGGGATTTGGGGGGGGAAGCGCTGGTTTAAAGCCGAGTTTTCCCTCGCGGGGCAGCGCAGAGCAGCGCGGCTCGGAGCGAGCGCGGCTCCATCCCCGCCCGCCGCAGGTAAGCTCCTCTTTTTGGGCTTTTTTACCTCAAAACCACCAAAACCCGAGCGCCGCCCCGCTGCCCACCTCAGCCTCGGCTTTCCCTGGGGAGGGAGCCCCAGACTCGGCTTGGGGGACCCCGGGCTGCCCCGATCTCTGCCCCCCCGGTTTCAGAGCGGGGCCGCGGCCCCAGACGGTGCCGGGCCGGGGGCGGCTGCTCGGGGCCCTCATTAGCGGCCGGTTGATGATTAACTTGCCCAGATTGTCCTTTTCCGTTTCAGGGCTTTGAGGCCGGGCTCGGGCAGCGCCTTGTTGCTGGGCCGGGGTCCCAGGCAGCCCTAAACCCGCGCTCATTTTACGCTGTTTGACTTTCCCCTCGCCTCCCCTCCCGTGTTTGTTTACAGGCGACAGCGGCGGCTTTGGGGAGTGAAACACGGATTTAGCCCCCAGCCACGCCGGGGGTTGGGTTGGTTTGGTTTTCTTGCAACACTGGAAGAAAACTGTAAAAAAAAAAGAGAAAAACAGCTTTAACTAAAAAAAAAAATTAAAAAAGGGAGCAGGCTGGGTCACAAAAAGCAGGAGCAGATGGCGGGATTTGGTATCAAAGTTTAATTCCCTAAACCCGGCAGGGATCAGTTCCCAGGCTCGCCCAGCCCCGGCCTGGACCATGTGAAATTTGGTTTTACGAGGGCTGGGAGCGGCGCGGGCCGAGCCGGCTCCTGGCGCGCTCAGAGCTCCGCGGGTGCGGAGGGGGAGCGCGGGAGCCTCGCCCCGACGGGCTCTGCCCCCTCACTGAAATGTTATACTGTCGGGGCTTTGCTTGGTTTGGGTTTGTTTTCCCTTTTTTAACCAATGTGTTCCCACGCGCTGAGAGGAAGGATGTGGCGAAAATGTTGTGGCCACCTAAAAAATGCTTTTATTCGGTGAAATTCCCTGAGGAATGCCGCAGATGATGGGTTAGGAGTTAGAGGAGATGTCAGAGGTGATGAAATTACAGATCAGCTCCCAGCCATCATCTCGCAGCCCCTCAAATCCCGGCCCAGCCCCCCCTCGGTCACCAAATATTCGAGATGCCCACAGCTAAATCCCATTTTTTCCATAGGAAAATTCGGCATTTCGCTGCCCAGCCCGGTCCCTATAAAAATTTCCGGGGGAAATTAAAATAAACTTATTTTATCAGGTGGAATAATTAAACCCGAGAGCTGCTGCAGCCCTTTTGTGCTGCCTAAACCCACGCGCCACCCCGAGCTGGGCATCACAGCCCGAAAATAAATCCCTTGCTGGCCCCGCGTGTATTTATGGGATGTATTTTCATTCCAGACACAAACCGGGGGGGTTTGCTGACCCCGGCCCCGGGGGGATTTGCGGGGAGGGGGATTTCAGCCTCTGAGAGGCGCCGCAGCCTAATTAGAGCGTTAATCAGCTCTTGATGATTCCGGGCGTGCCTGCGCGGGCTCGCCAAAGGCCCCGGGACGGGGTTGGAACAAAGAAAGCGTCAGCGGTGCCCTGCCCTGCCCATCCCATCCCATCCCATCCCATCCCATCCCATCCCATCCCATCCCATCCCATCCCATCCCATCCCATCCCATCCCATCCCATCCCATCCCTGCCCGGGACCGGATGGGGCACGGAGCCGGGCTGGGGACACCAAGCTGGGGACACTGATATGGGGTGGGGGACACTGAGCTGGGCTGGGGGACACTGAGCTGGGCTGGGGGACACTGAGCTGGGCTGGGGGACACCGCTATAAGATGAGGGGCACGGGTTTGGGGTGGGGGACACCGAGCTGGGCTGGGGGACACCAATATGAGGTGGGGACACTGATATGGAGTTGGGGACATGGAGCTGGGGTCGGGGACACAGCTATGGGGTGCGGGCACGGAGCCAAGATGGGGACACGGAGCCGGGCTGGGGACACGGAGCCGGGCTGGGGACACGGAGCCGGGTCAGAGGACACGGAGCTGGGCTGGGGACATGGAGCTGGGCTGGGGACACGGAGCCAAGATGGGGACATGGAGCCAGGCTGGGGACACGGAGCCGGGCTGGGGACACGGAGCCGGTGGCTCCAGTCCCGGTGAGGTGCAGAGCAGGGACAGGAGGGGACACTGGGCTGCCAGCCCTTCCTCAGCGCCCCCGGGACAAACACCGGGCACGGGAGCGGGAACCGGGCCGGGCATGAAAGGGGGGTGACAGTCACGGGAGGGGACACGGGCCCGAGAGGGGACACGGGCCCAAGAGGGGACACGGGCCCGAGAGGGGACAGGGATCCAGAGAGGGGACAGGGGCCCGAGAGGGGACAGGGATCCAGAGAGGGGACAGGGGCCCGAGAGGGGACAGGGCTCTGGGAGGGGACACGGGCCTGAGAGGGGACAGGGGCCCGAGAGGGGACAGGGAGCCAGAGAGGGGACACGGGCCCGAGAGGGGACAGGGAGCCAGAGAGGGGACAGGGAGCCAGAGAGGGGACACGGGCCCAGAGAGGGGACACGGGCCCGAGAGGGGACAGGGCTCTGGGAGGGGACAGGGGCCCGAGAGGGGACAGGGCTCTGGGAGGGGACACGGGCCCGAGAGGGGACAGGGCTCTGGGAGGGGACACGGGCCCGAGAGGGGACAGGGCTCTGGGAGGGGACACGGGCCTGAGAGGGGACAGGGCTCTGGGAGGGGACACGGGCCTGAGAGGGGACACGGGCCTGAGAGGGGACACGGGCCCAGAGAGGGGACACGGAGCCAGGGATGAAGGGGATCACGGTCCCAGGAGAGGGGACACGGGCCCGAGTGGGGGACCGGACTGAGAAAGTGGACACGGACCCAGAAAGGGGACACGGAGCCAGAGGGGGGGGACAAGGACCAAGAGGGGGGACACGGCCCCAGGGATGAAGAGGAGTCACGGCCCCGGAGTGGGGACACTGTGCCGGGAGGGGGACGCAGACCTAGGAGGGGACAAAAACCCAGGAGAGGGGACACGGGTCCAGAGAGGGGACACGGAGCCAGGCAGGTGACACAGGAGAGAGACCCAGCCTCGCTGGCAGGGCCCGGCAGCTGGACAAGGGGACAAGACGGGGTGGCAGCCGGAGAAGGGACAAGGGAGGCTGGCAGCAGCAGGAGAGGGGACATGCGGAGGTGGCAGTCGGACAGGGGGACAAGAGGGGTGGCAGTCAGACACGGGGACAAGAGGGGTGGCAGGCGGACAAGAGGGGGTGGCAGCTGGACACGGGGACAAGAGAGGGTGGCAGCAGCAGGAGAGGGGACAAGAGAGGGTGGCAGCCGGAGAAGGGACAAGCAGAGGTGGCAGTCGGATACGGGGACAAGAGGGGCTGGCTGTCGGGCACGGGGACAAGGGAGGTGGCAGTCAGACACGGGGACAAGCAGAGGTGGCAGTCGGACACGGGGACAAGCAGAGGTGGCAGTCGGGCACGGGGACAAGCAGAGGTGGCAGTCGGACACGGGGACAAGCAGAGGTGGCAGTCGGGCACGGGGACAAGAGTCCGGCAGTGTCCCCAGCGCTGAGGATTGACTGGAGTGGAGCGGGCAGTTCCATGTCGTTGTGTTTGAAAGCAAGAGCCCAACAACATGAAACTACCTAATCCACAGGGCAGCGCTGCTCCGGCAAAGCCCAACCCAAAAACCCTAAAAAAACCCCTAAAAACCCTAAAAAACCATAAAAATCCTAAAAACCCCTAAAAACCCTAAAAAAAACCACCCCTGGAAAACCCTAAAAACCCTAAAAAACCCTTAAAAAGCCCCAGAATACTAAAAAAATCCTTAAAAAACCCCCAAAAAACTCCTAAAAAAAACCTTTTAAAAACCACCTCAAAAACCCCTACAAAAACCCAAAAAAACCCTAAAAACCCCTAAAAAACCCTAAAACCCCCCAAAACCCCCAAACCACCCAAATCCCCAAACTCCCTTTAAAAAACCTTTAAAACTCCTTAAAAAAAAAAAAAACCCAACCCCCCCTAAGAAAACCTTTAAAAAAACCAACACAAAAAACCCTAAAAAACCCTAAAAAAAACCCTAAAAAACCCTAAAAAAAAACTCCTAAAAACCCCCAAAACCCCAAAACCACCCAAATCCCCAAACTCCCTTTAAAAAAAACCTTTAAAACTCCTTAAAAAACCCCCAACCCCCCCTAAGAAAACCTTTAAAAAACCCCCAAAACCCCAAAAAACCCCTAAAAAGCCCCAAAAAGGCGCCCTCGCAGCCATTTTGCGGGGCTGGCTGAACTTGGAGAGCGCAGCAGTTGCCGGGGAACAAAAAGGCACAAAGGGACCCTTGGGGGGCGGAATTAGGAAATAAAAAGCGCCGGGAATTTTGGGATAATCGCGGGGACGCCCAGAGCGGTAAAACGCCTTTGCCGGGGAGAAAAAAGCGATTTTCGCAGCCATAAAAAGCAGAAAAAACCCGAATTCTTCCCCCGCCTCGGCCCTTTGAAAGGTCGCTTCCTACACGGGGCCGGCGGAGCGGGTTTGCCATTAAAATGTCATTTTTGGAGGGTTTTAATTGGGGGTTTTAAGGGGTTTTTGTGGGGTTTTTTAAGGCCAAAGCTGCTGGAGTTTGGAGAAGTTGGGGTGGAGTTAAAGCGAAGAGTTCTGGGGGGGAAAGAGAATTTGGGGAAGATTTTGGAGGGAGTTCGGGGGGGAAAATGGATAATTTTGAGAAATTTTTGCAGGTAAAAGCAGGGAGTTCTGGGGGGATAAAAAAGGAGAATTTGGGGAAGATTTTTGAGGGAGTTCTGGGGGGAAAAAGGAGAATTTTGAGAAATTTTTGCAGGTAAAAGCAGGGAGTTCTGGGGGGAAAAAAAGGAGAATTTTGAGAAGATTTTGCAGGATTAAAACAGGGAGTTCTGGGAGGGAAAAAAGGAGAATTTGGGGAAGATTTTGCAGGATTAAAACAGGGAGTTCTGGGGGGAAAATGAGAATTTGGGGAAGATTTTGGAGGGAGTTCTGGGGGGAAAATGAGAATTTTGAGAAGATTTTGGAGGGAGTTCTGGGGGGGAAAATGAGAATTTTGAGAAGATTTTTGAGGGAGTTCTGGGGGGAAAAAAAAGGAGAATTTTGAGAAGACTTTGCAGGATTAAAACAGGGAGTTCTGGGGGAAAAAAAGAAGAATTTTGAGAAGATTTTGGAGGGAGTTCTGGGGGGGAAAAAGGAGAATTTGGGGAAGTTTTGCAGAGTAAAAGCAGGGAGTTCTGGGAGGATAAAAAAGGAGAATTTGGGGGAAGATTTTGGAGGGAGTTCTGGGGGGAAAAGGAGAAATTTGAGAAGACTTTGCAGGATTAAAACAGGGAGTTCTGGGGGAAAAAAGAAGAATTTTGAGAAGATTTTGGAGGGAGTTCTGGGGCTAAAAAGGAGAATTTGGGGGAAAATTTTTGAGGGAGTTCTGGGGGGAAAAAAAAGGAGAATTTTGAGAAGACTTTGCAGGATTAAAACAGGGAGTTCTGGGGGAAAAAAGAAGAATTTGGAGAAGATTTTGCAGGGAGTTCTGGGGGGGAAAAAGGAGAATTTTGGGAAATTTTTGCAGGTAAAAAAAAGCAGGGAGTTCTGGGGGAGGAAAAAAGGAGAATTTGGAGAAGATTTTGTAGAGTAAAAACAATGAGTACTGGTGAGGAAAAAAAAGGAGAATTTGGGGAAATTTTGGAGGGAGTTCTGGGGGGAAAAAGGAGAATTTTGGGAAATTTTTGCAGGTCAAAGCAGGGAGTTCTGGGGGGATAAAAAAGGAGAATCTGGAGAAGATTTTGGAGGGAGTTCTGGGGGGGAAAAGGAGAATTTTGAGAAGACTTTGCAGGATTAAAACAGGGAGTTCTGGGAGGGAAAAAAGGAGAATTTGGGGAAGATTTTGCAGGATTAAAACAGGGAGTTCTGGGAGGGAAAAAAGGAGAATTTTGAGAAGATTTTTGAGGGAGTTCTGGGGGGAAAAAGGAGAATTTTGAGAAGATTTTGGAGGGAGTTCTGGGGGGGAAAAAATGAGAATTTGGGGAAGTTTTGCAGAGTAAAAGCAGGGAGTTCTGGGGGGAAAAAAGGAGAATTTGGGGGAAGATTTTGGAGGGAGTTCTGGGGGAAAAAGGAGAATTTGGAGAAGATTTTGCAGGGAGTTCTGGGGGGGAAAATGAGAATTTTGAGAAGATTTTTGAGGGAGTTCTGGGGGGAAAAAAGGAGAATTTGGGGAAGTTTTGCAGAGTAAAAGCAGGGAGTCCTGGGAGGATAAAAAAGGAGAATTTTGAGAAGATTTTTGAGGGAGTTCTGGGGGGAAAAAAAAGGAGAATTTTGAGAAGACTTTGCAGGATTAAAACAGGGAGTTCTGGGGGAAAAAAGAAGAATTTGGAGAAGATTTTGCAGGGAGTTCTGGGGGGAAAAAAGGAGAATTTGGGGAAGATTTTGTAGCGTAAAAACAATGAGTACTGGTGGGGAAAAAAAAGGAGAATTTAGGGAAATTTTTGCAGGGAGTTCTGGGGGGGAAAAGGAGAATTTTGGGAAAATTTTGCAGGTTCCTGGGCGATAAAAAAGGAGAATTTTGAGAAGATTTTGCAAGGTTAAAACGAGGAATTTTGGGGGGAAAATGGGAATTATTCAGGATCTCCTCCCCTGGAAGGAAACATAACTCGGGTCATTGAAAGAAAAAATAAATTGGGAGGGGAAAAGCGTAAAAACCACAGAAATCAATTAAAGAAAGGGCGAAAAGTGAAATTTGGGATTGTTTTAGGTGAAAAGAGCAATATGGAGAAATCAATGGGATTTTCTCCCTCCAGCTCAGTGGAAAATGGGATAAAATGATGGGAAAGGAGAATTAAAGGGGGAGGAGGCCCGAGAGTTTCCACGGGGGAAATTTTCAGGGAAAACCTCCCCAAAATTCCCATTTAGGGGGAAAAAAATATAAATTATACATATATATATATAAAAACATTTATTATATTTATATAAATTATCATTTAAATATTTAGTTTAATAATTTAATACTAAAATTATGCATTCAATAATGTTTATTATTTAAAATGATATATATTATTTATTATATATATTATATTCTATATTTATTTATCAAAATATTCTATATTTATTTATTTTTAAAGGGCTTTCCCAGCCAACAGGCTCAGGCCACAAACTGCTTTTCCTATGTAAATATTGCTATCTATTTAATATCTATTTAATATCTATTTAATATCTATGTAATATCTATTTAATATATTTAAAATATTTAATATATTTAATATATTTAAAATATTTAATATATTTAATACATTTAATACATTTAATATATTTAATATATTTAATATATTTAATATATTTAACATATTTAAAATATTTAATATATTTAAAATATTTAATGTATTTAAAATATTTAATATATTTAAACTATTGAACAGATAGAAATTCCATTTCTTACCTGGGGCTTGTGCTCAGAGCGGATTAAACGATGAAAGGAGGGAACAGAAATTGAAAATCAGCTCGGAAAGGCTCCGGGCAGGGCCGGGAGGGGCAGATTTGGGGCAGGTGAAAAGTTCAGCGGGGGAGGAAGAAACTCGGCGAGACCTCGGCTCCGCTTCCGTGGGTGTAAATCCAGGGGGCCGGAAACGCAGGAAAAATGCAAGAAAATACCAAAAAATTACAAGAAAATACAAGAAAAATGCAATAAAATATGATAAAAATACAAGAAAAGACAGGAAAATACCAGAAAAATAGAATAAAATACAATAAAACACAAGAAAATTACGATAAAATACAAGAAAAATGCAATAAAATGCAATAAAATATGATAAAAATACAAGAAAAGACAGGAAAATACCAGAAAAATAACAAAAAATTACAATAAAATACCAGAAAAATACCAGAAAAAATACATTAAAATAAAATATGATAAAAATACAAGAAAAGACAGGAAAATACCAGGAAAATACAAAAAATTACAATAAAATACCAGAAAAATACAATAAAATAAAATATGATAAAAATACAAGAAAAGACAGGAAAATACCAGAAAAAATAACAAAAAATACAATAAAACACCAGAAAAATCCAATAAAATACCAGGAAAATACAAGAAAATACAATAAAATTCAATAAAACGCCAGAAAAACCCAATAAAATACCAGGAAAATACCAGGAAAATACAAGAAAATACAAGAAAATACAATAAAATTCAATAAAACGCCAGAAAAATCCAATAAAACACAATCAAACTTCTCCCTGCTGTCGAACTTTGGGAAAACAAACAAAATCCCGCCAAGAGGCCTCAAAAATCTCATTTTGGAGGGAACAAAAGCGGAGAAAACTCAATTTTTTTTTGGATTTTGACTTTCTGGGCTGTGGTTGAGTTTTTTTTTTTGGCCCAGGTGGAGCTGGCCAGGCCCGAGTTTTTATAGGTTGTAATTTGAAATTCATCTCGATTTTTTTTCCCCTTTTATTTCACTTTTTGGCCCAGAAATCCGGGGCAGGGTCCGCTCCAAACCCCACCTTTAAATCCCAGAATTTGGATTTTGCCACCAAACTCCGACGATTTTTACCTGTGGACCGAGAGCCTCACCGGAATATTATTATTAATTATTCTTATTATTTAAAATTGTTTATTGTTTCATTATAGATTTTATATTCGATATTATTTTTATATATTAAAATTATTTTTCATAATTCCGGGTGGATTTGCATCCATAATCTCCTTTTCCTACGCAGACCACACCCATAAAAACTTTAAAAAATTCACATTTTTTGTCTTTAAGCAGTGAAATTTTAACAAAACAACCCCGACCTTTTCCTGCCAAGGGAATTTGTAAAACCTCGTGAATAAAATCCCATTTTTTCACCCCAAAACTTCCGTGGGAGATTTTCCCCCGGCTCTGGCTCAGAAATGGAGCCGGGCCGGGATTGTGAGTGGAGGAAAATGGTTTAAAATCACAAATAAATCACTTTAAAATGGAAAAAGAAATCTGAAATAAATAACGTTAACAGGGAAAAGAAATCTGAAATAAATAACGTTAAAAGGGAAAAAGAAATCTGAAATAAATAATGTTAAAGGGGAAAAGAAATGTAAAATAAATGACATTAAAGGGGAAAAGAAATGTAAAATAAATGACATTAAAGGGGAAAAGCAACCCCAATTAAATGACATTAAAAGGGAAAAAGAAATCCAAAATAAATAACATTAAAGGGGCAAAATCAGTCCAAAATAAATGTCATTAAAGGGAAAATCAATCCAAACTAAATAACACCAGAAGAGAGAAAGAAATGTAAAATAAATTACCTTAAAGGGGAAATCAACCCCAAATAAATACCATTAAAGGAGAAAAAGAAATCACAAATAAATGACATTAAAGGGGAAAAGCAACCCCAAATAAATAACATTAAAGGAGAAAAAGAAATCACAAATAAATGACATTAAAGGGGAAATCAACCCCAAATAAATACCATTAAAGGAGAAAAAGAAATCACAAATAAATGACATTAAAGGGGAAAAGCAACCCCAAATAAATACCATTAAAGGAGAAAAAGAAATCACAAATAAATGACATTAAAGGGGAAAAGCAACCCCAAATAAATACCATTAAAGGGGCAAAATGAGTCCGAAATAAATGACATTAAAGGAATAAATAATTCCAGCAATAATTCAATTAATATCTAAATGGTTCCTCCAATAATTCCATCCATAACTCAAATAATAAATCAATAATTCCACCAAGAATTCCGACAATAACCGAATTACTCCACCAGTAATTCCATATATAATCCCACCAATAATCCCAATAATAAATCAATAATCCATCAATAAATCCACCAAGAATTCAAATAATAACTAAATTATTCGCCACTAATTCCATCAATAATTCAAATAATAAATCAATAATCCAGTCAATAATCCCACCAATAATTCCAATAATAAATCAATAATCCATCAATAATTCAAATAATAAATCAATAATTCAGTCAATAATCCCACCAATAATTCCAATAATAAATCAATAATCCATCAATAATTCAAATAATAAATCAATAATCCAGTCAAAAATCCCACAATAATTCAAATAATAAATTAATAATCCATCAATAATTCAAATAATAAATCAATAATCCAGTCAAAAATCCCACCAATAATTCAAATAACTAAATGGTTCCTCCGATAATTCCATCAATAATTCAAATAATAAATCAATAATTCCACCAATAATTCAAATGCTAACTAAATGATCCCGCCAATAATCCCACCAATAAATCAATAATCCATCAATGACGAACGCCACCAGGAATCCGTGCCCGGCGGCCTCGGGGCGGCGCTCGGAGCCTTTTGTTCCCCCGGCAGCGGAGGGAAAACATTGCCCTGATTTCCTTTTTCCTTTTTTCTCCTTTTTTTTCCCCATTTTTGTTCCCTCCCCCCCGAGGAAAAAGCAAAAAGGGTTCTGGGTCAAAATGAGGGTTTCTGGTTTGAGGGAAGGTGAAATTAAAATAAAAGAAATAAAGTAAAAATAATAAAATAAAAATAAAATAAAATAAAATAAAATAAAATAAAATAAAATAAAATGAAATAAAATAAAATAAAATAAAATAAAATAAAATAAAATAAAATAAAATAAAATAAAATAAAATAAAATAAAATGAAATAAATGAAATAAATGAAATAAAATAAAATAAAATAAAATAAAATAAAATAAAATAAAATAAAATAAAATAAAATAAAATAGAGGCCCCAACAGGGTCCCCTAAAATAGGAACAAACCCCACCAGGGCACCCCAAACCAGGGACAAACCCAGCCTGGACCCATAAAATGTGAACAACCCCACCTGGACCTCCTAAAACTGGAACCAACCCCACCTGATCCCCAAACCAGGACTAAACCCCACCTGATCCCCAAACCAGGACTAAACCCCACCTGATCCCCAAACCAGGACTAAACCCCACCCGGATCCCTAATCCAGGACTAAACCCCACCCGGATCCCCCAACCAGGACTAAACCCCACCTGGATCCCAAACCAGGACTAAACCCCACCTGGATCCCAAACCAGGACTAAACCCCACCTGGATCCCCCAACCAGGACTAAACCCCACCTGGATCCCCCAACCAGGACTAAACCCCACCTGGATCCCAAACCAGGACTAAACCCCACCTGATCCCCAAACCAGGACTAAACCCCACCTGGATCCCCAAACCAGGACTAAACCCCACCCGGGCACCCCAAACCAGGACTAAACCCCACCCGGATCCCTAAACCAGGACTAAACCCCACCTGGATCCCCCAACCAGGACTAAACCCCACCCGGATCCCCAAACCAGGACTAAACCCCACCTGGATCCCAAACCAGGACTAAACCCCACCTGATCCCTAAACCAGGACTAAACCCCCACCTGATCCCCAAACCAGGAATAAACCCCACCCGGATCCCCAAACCAGGACTAAACCCCACCTGGATCCCCAAACCAGGACTAAACCCCACCTGGAACCCTAATCCAGGACTAAACCCCACCCGGATCCCCCAAACCAGGACTAAACCCCACCTGGGCATCCCAAACCAGGACTAAACCCCACCTGGGCACCCCAAACCAGGACTAAACCCCACCTGGATCCCCCAACCAGGACTAAACCCCACCCGGATCCCTAATCCAGGACTAAACCCCACCCGGATCCCCAAACCAGGACTAAACCCCACCTGATCCCCAAACCAGGACTAAACCCCACCTGATCCCCAAACCAGGACCAAACGGGGGCCGGGGGGTCCTGGCTGGGATTCGCCCCTGGGATCTGTGGGAGGAGCTGATCCCAATCCCAATCCCAATCCCAGTCCCAGTCCCATCCCCATCCCAGTCCTGATCCCGATCCCAATCCCAATCCGGATCCTGATTCCCAATTTCAATTCCAGTTCCAAATCCAGTCCCCATCCCCATCCCTGTTCCGGTCCTGATCCCGATCCCAATCCCAAATCCAATCCCAATGCTGTTCCCAATCCCGGTCTTGATCTCTATCCCAGTTCCGATCCCATTCCAAATCCTGATCCCAATCCCAATCCCCATCCCAGTCCCAGACCCGTTCCCAGTCCCGATCCTGGTCCCTATCACGATCCCATTCCCAATCCCATTCCTGATCCCAATCCTGATCCCATTCCCAATCTAATTACAAATCCTGACCCCAATCTCGATCCCAATCCCATCCCCATCCCGTTCCCAGTCCCGTTCCCCATCCCAATCCCAGTCCCATCCCAATCCCATTTCCATCCCAATCCTGTTCCCATTCCCGTTCCCCATCCCGATCCCATTCCCAATCCCGATTCCATTCCCATTCCATCCCAATCCCATTCCCATTCCCGTTCCCGTTCCCATTCCCCATCCGATCCTGATCCCATTCCCGTTCCCTATCCCGATCCCATTCTTATCCCAATCCCAATCCCATTCCCATCCCAATCCCGTTCCCATTCCCATTCTCATCCCAATCCCCCATTCTCATCCCATTCCCAATCCCAATCCCGATCCCAATCCCAATCCCGTTCCCATTCCCGTTCCCGATCCAATTCTTATCCCATCCCAATCCCATCCCAATCCCATCCCCACCCCGATCCCGTTCCCAATCCCAATCCAATCCCGATCCCGATCCCGTTCCCAATCCCAATCCAATCCCAATCCCGATCCCGATCCCGATCCCATTCCCATTCCCATCCCGTTCCCGTTCCCATTCCCATCCCATTCCCATCCCATCCCATCCCATCCCAATCCCATTCCCATTCCCATCCCGTTCCCGTTCCCATTCCCATCCCATTCCCATCCCATCCCATCCCAATCCCCATCCCAATCCCAATCCCATCCCGTTCCCGATCCCTCCCCTCCCCTCGCTGTGGGGTTTCCCTGTGGGGTTGGCAATTCCCGGCCGGGTTTTTTGGGATCCCCGCAGCTCCTGCCCCAATTTTTGGGATTTCCTTTCCCAGTTTCGCCCTTTCCCCTCTGCAGATCCACTCCGGCCTTGATTCTGTTAATTAAGCCCGTAATTAGATGGATTAATGAACCCCGAGCTGGGAACCCCAGGGGAATTCCCTCTCCCTCCGCGCCCCCCTTTTTGAGGAATTAAATAAAAAAATCCTTTAAAAGCAGAACCCAGCTCCGGAAATCCCAAATCCCAGCTCACCCCATTAGCAGGAAAACCCTAATTAACTCTAATTAACAGGGAGGGAAAAGCGGCGGCAGTTCCCACACCAACTCTTCGGGGTAACTGAGAATTCCCAAACTTTTTTTGGGAATAAATTGGAATTTTCAGCCCCAAAACTCCGCGAGCGTTTCCCCACAGCACCCGAAATCCAAATTAAATTTAATTAATTACCTGATTAAATAATGCAAAGTGCCTCTACAGCCTCACGGTTGAGCTCGGCCCCATTTTAATATTAAAAATATTAATTAATCCGCCCCACTTTAATATTAAGAATATTAATTAATCCCCAGACGTGCGGTAAAATTTAATCAAATGAGGTTTCCTTTAATTAGGGATTTTGGGTGCAGGGGTTGGGGGATAAAAGTAAAAACATGGCAATTAAATGCAATTAATTAGCAAAATATTTGGGCTGAGCCAAACCCGTTTCACCTTCCTGAATGAAAGCTCTCGCTCTGCCCAGAAGGGTCCAGCAAACTCATCCTAAAATCTTATTTTTAATTAATTTTTCACGCGAGTTTTCCTTTCTTTTTAGGAATTCCTTCAAATTCCTTCGGAGTATTTTGAATTAAAGAGAAATATTTGCAAGGATTTCCTGCTGGATAACAAAGTAAGTTAAAAAAAGGGATTATTTTAATTAAAAATCCTTGGAAAGGAGCAACGGGAATAAATCCAGCACCGGGCATTGCCTCCAAAACATAAAAATTCTGTTTGTATTTATTGCACCCATTGCTGGAAAATTCAATTAAGCCTGAATTAATTGCATTTACAGATTTTAATGGGCTCTTCCAGCACTGGAAATCCAGAAATTCAATTTGATTTTCCTCCTTACGGCTTGCGAGGGTAATTTTAACTTTAATCCAATTTAAATTTTAATTTAAGTTTTAATTTTAATCCAATTTTAAATTTAAATTTTAATTTTAATCCAATTTTAAATTTTAATTTTTATTTTAATTTTAATCCAATTTTAAATTTGAATTTAATTTTAATCCAATTTTAAATTTTAATTTTTATTTTAATTTTAATCCAATTTTAAATTTTAATTTTTATTTTAATTTTAATCCAATTTTAAATTTAAATTTTAATTTTAATCCAATTTTAAATTTTAATTTTATTTTAATTTTAATCCAATTTTAAATTTTAATTTTTATTTTAATTTTAATCCAATTTTAAATTTTAATTTTAATCCAATTTTAAAATTTAAATTTAAATTTCGTTTTTAATTTTAATTCAATTTTAATTTTTATTTTATTATTTTTTAAAAAAGCCCAGGCCGCATTCGGGCAGGACATTCCAAAAGTTTTCCCGGATTTTGGAGCCGGGGATTTCTCTGTGTCCGACCCGCGGGTTTGACCGGGGAGAGAAATAAAAAAGGGCTGGAAAATAAAAAAAAAAGGGCTGGAAAAGCTGGAAAATCGGCTCGGAGGGGGAAAATCACCGAAATTCCCGGCGGGAGGAGAAGCCAGCGGGGATTTCTGCTGGGAAGAGCTCGGGGGGGTTTTAGAACGAAAATGATGGGGAAAAAAATGAAATTAAAAAGGAATTTTTAAAGGAATTAAAACCGGAGTTAAGCCGAGCTCGCCCGGAGGTTTTCACCCCGGTGAGGATAAAATATTCCCGGGGGAAATGCAAATTATGGAAACGCCGCGAAATTCAAACTGCCTAAATTAAAATGATTAAAATTAAAATGATTAAAATTAAAATCAGCAAAATTCAAATGATCCAAAACAGGGAAACCCCGCAAAACGGAGCAGCGTCACTCACCCGGCCGTGCCTTTCCTCGCCGATTTTCCTTTTTTTTTAAAATCCAAACATTCCCCGTTCCCTGGAAAATCCCGGAAAATGCAAAAATCCCATTTCGAATCCTGGGAAGTGCCGAATTCCCGTTAAAAATCCTATTTAAAATCCCGAATTCCCATTAAAAATCTGATTAAAAAATGCGGGAAATGCCGAATTCCCATTAAAAATCCTATTTAAAATCCCGAATTTCCGTTAAAAATCCTATTTAAAATCCCGAATTCCCATTAAAAATCTGATTAAAAAATGCGGGAAATGCCGAATTCCCATTAAACATCCTATTCAAAATCCCGAATTTCCGTTAAAAATCCGATTAAAAATCCCGGGAAACGCCGATTTCCCATTAAAAATCCCATGAAAAATGCCGAATTCCCATGAAAAATCCCACTAAAATCCCGGCAAACGCCGATTTCCCATTAAAAATCCTGTTTAAAATCCCGAATTCCCATGAAAAATCCCCAAAAATCCCCCAAAATCCCGGGCGGTGCCGAATCCCGGCGCGGCCCCTCCCCACCCCAATAATTTCATTTTCGCTCCGATTTCCCGGCCCGGCCGCCCTTTCTGGGGCCCTTTTGGGATCGAGGGGGCACGGGTGGATTTTTAACCCAGGGCCCGCTGGGTCCGAGAGGGAAAAAAGGGAAAAAATGTTGAAAAATGGGGGGAAAAAAGGGGAAAAAAGGGGAAAAAAGGGGGAAAAAAAAAGGGGGGGAAAAGAGGGGAAAAAAGGGGGAAAAAAAGGGGAAAAAAGGGGAAAAAAGGGGGGGACAAGGGGAAAAGGGGGGGGAAAAGGGGAAAAAAATGGGAAAAAATGGGAAAAAATGGGAAAAAGGGGGAAAAAAGGGGAAAAAAATGGAAAAATAAGGGGGAAAAAGGGAAAAAAGGGAAAAATAAGGGGAAAAATGGGAAAAATGGGAAAAAAGGGGGGAAAAAAGGGAAAAAAGGGGGAAAAGGGAAAAAAGGGGGAGAAAAGGGGGGGAAAGGGGAAAAAATGGGAAAAAAAGGGGGGAAAAAAGGGGGGGAAAAGGGGGAAAAAAGGGGAAAAAAAGGAAAAAAAGTGGAAAAAAAAGGGGAAACAAGGGGGAAAAAAAAGGGGAAAAAAGGGGAAAAAAGGGGAAAAAGGCAGAGCATTTTTCCGCCGGCGCTGTTTTTGGCGCTGTTTTTGGCTCTGTTTTTGGCTCTGTTTTTGGCTCTGGTTTTGGTTCTGTTTTTGGTTGTTTTTGGTTCTGTTTTGACGCCTCCGCCGCCCCCGCCCCAATTCCGGCTCCTTTGGCTCCTTTGGCTCCTTTTGCTCCTTTTGCTCCTTTTTTCCTTCTCGGCTGTAAAAATCCGCGATTTTTACGGCGGGGCCGCGGTTTTTATTGGTTTGGTTCAGGCACCTCCGTGCGGCTGGGCCCGGCCTCGGAAAGTAGAATAAAGGGAAAGAGAAAAAAAAGAGAGAGTAAAGTAAAATCAAATCAAATAAAATTCAAAAAATAAAATAAAATAAAGTAAAATAAAATCAAATCAAATAAAAATAATAAAATAAAATCAAATAAAAATAATAAAATAAAAAATAAAAATAAAATAAAATAAAATAAAATAAAATAAAATAAAATAAAATAAAATAAAATAAAATAAAATAAAATAAAATAAAATAAAATAAAAGTATTTAAAATTAAAATAAAATAAAAATACGTGAGAGAAAATAAAATAAATAAAAAATATATATAAATGAAATGAATAGAAATACGTGAAATAAAATACATTAAAAATAAACCAAGGTAAAATAAAAAAAATAATTAAAATAAATATATGTATTAAAATTAAAATACAAACACATGAAATAAACTATAGAAAATAAATCTTAAAAAATTAAAATTAAATTACATTACATTACATTATATGAAATTAAATTAAATTAAATTAAATTAAATTAAATTAAATTAAATTAAATTAAATTAAACGAAAAGCAGGAGCATTCCCGGCGCGTCTCCGACCCCCGCGCTCCGGGCGGTTCCAGCCCCTTTTCCAGGCGGAAATTCCGATTTTGGGGTGGGGGCTCCGGCCCCTCCCCCACACCCGGGGGAAGGGCGGGCGGGGGGGAGGGGCGGTCCCGGCTCGGCCCAATCCGGGTCTAACAAAGCCCGGCCCAACCCCCGGGCCCGGATTTAACGGGAAATTCCCTTTTGGGGAGGATTTTATTTAACATTAAACCCCCGCAGCCCCCCTGCTCGGTTTTAATTGAAATTTCCCATTTTTGAGGGGTTTTTATTTAATATAAAACCCCGCCGCCCCCTCCCTGCTCGGTTTTAATCAAAATTTCCCATTTTTCAGGGTTTTTATTTAATATAATCCCCCCGCCGCCCCTCGCCGCTGGGCCCAGCCTCCTGGCAGCTCACCGTGCTGCAGAAAGGAACAAAACTCAATAAATTCTGTGTAAAAAATCCCATTTTGAGCACCAAATGTGGGTTGGGAGCACGACACGTCAAACGCCCGCATGAAATATTCATTATTACCGTCACTATTATTTTCTATCCCGTTATTCCATCATTTCAGGATTTTGGGGATTTTGGGGTTTGGGGATTTGGGGGATTTGGGGGATTTGGGATTTGGGGATTTGGGGATTTGGGGATTTGGGGATTTGGGGGGGGTTTGGGGGTTTTGGGATTTGGGGGTTTGGGGATTTGGGGGTTTGGGGATTTTGGGATTTGGGGATTTGGGGATTTGGGGATTTGGGGGTTTGGGGATTTTGGGATTTGGGGATTTGGGGATTTGGGGATTTGGGGATTTGGGGGTTTGGGGGGTTTGGGGAATTGGGGATTTTGGCATTTTGGGGATTTTGGGAGCACGAGTGAGGTCGGAGCCCCGGGCAGGGAGGGAAAACCCCAAACCCAACGCGAGGGACTCTGAGGGGTGAGCGGGGAGGGCAGGGGGCACAGTCGGGGTCCCTTTCCAGCCTTTTCCAGAATTTTCCAACCTTTCCCAAACTTCCCCAGCCTTTCCCAACCTTTTCCAAAATTTTCCAGCCTTTTCCAGGCTCTTTTCCAGCATTTCCCAGCCTTTCCCAGCCCTTTTCCAGGCCCCTTTTTAGCCCTTTCCCAGCCCTTTTCCATCATTTTTCCCACCCTTTTCCAGCCGATTTTCCAGGGTCCTTTTCCAGTTTTTCCCATCCCTTTTCCGGGCCCTTTTTTAGGCCTTTCCCAATCCTTTCCCATCATTTTTCCCAGCCCTTTTTCAGGGCCTTTCCCCATCCCTCTTCCACCCCTTTCCCAACCCATTCACATCACTTTCCCATCTCTTTTCCATTATTTTCCGTCCCTTTTCCACTATTTCCCACTATTTCCCATTATTTTCCCACTATTTCCCACTATTTCCCACTATTTCCCACTATTTTCCATCTCTTTTCCATCCTTTCCCATTATTTCCCATTATTTTTCAATTTTCCCATTATTTTCTATTTTTCCCATTATTTTCCATTTTTGTTCCATTTTTCCCTTTTTTCCCCATCCCTTTTCCATTATTTTCCATTTTTTCCCTTTTTTTCCCATTTTTTCCATCCCTTTCCCTCCCCGCCGCTCCCCTGCTCCCTCTGCCCGCTCCCGATCCTCTCCCCGTGAATTCCTCTCGCTTTTCCCGAATTTTCCCGATTTCCCCCCAGTTTCGTGTCCCGCCCGCCTCCCTTCTCCTCTCCCAGCCGCGTCCCTCCTTTCTTCATTAAATCCCTTCATTAAATCATTAATTGGACCCCGCCTTCCCCTCCCGGCTCTGCCCGCGGGGATTCCCCGAGCCCGGCCCCGCTTTGCGGATCCCGGGCCCGGATGGCACCGAGGGGAAAAGCCGGGACAGGGGAGATAAACCGGGACAGGGGAGATAAACCGGGATTGAGGGGATAAACCGGGACAGGGGAAAAACCGGGACAGGGGAGATGAACCGGGACAGGGGAGATAAACCGGGATTGAGGGGATAAACCGGGACAGGGGAGATGAACCGGGATTGGGGGGAAAAAACCGGGATTGAGGGACAAACCGGGACAGGGGAGATGAACCGGGACAGGGGAAAAACCGGGACAGGGGAGATAAACCGGGACAGGGGAGATGAACCGGGACAGGGGAAAAACCGGGACAGGGGAGATAAACCGGGGACAGGGGGAGATGAACCGGGACAGGGAAAAAACCGGGACTGAGGGGACAAACCCGTGATTGAGGGGACAAATCGGGGACAAACGGGGATTGAGGGAAAAAGCGGGACTGAGGGACAAACCGGGACTGAGGGACAAACCGGGACTGAGGGACAAACCGGGGACAAACCGGGACAAACCGGGACGGTCCCGCCGCGACCCCGCTCCCGGCATTTGCTCCCGTCCCGTTCCCGGAGCCGGCGGGACCTGGGGAGGGAGAACGGGGAGGAAAGAAGGGGAATCCCGGGGTGGAAATTTCAGGGATTTGGGAAAAAAGCACGGAGAGGAAGCAAGGGAAAAGTCCGGATTAAAATTTCGGGTGTCTCGGCTAAAAGGGGCCTTTTTTATTTTATTTTTCTTTTCTTTTAATTTTTGACTTTTAAAAAATTTTTGATTATTTAATTTTTTTTTCTTTTTAAATTTTAACTCTCAAAAATCAGCTCGTTGGAAAAGCGCCCCGAGCTCCCGGCAGGGAGAAGGGCAGGCGGCAGCCCTGGACAAGAGCCAAACCCCCGCTCGTAAAAGTCACTCCCAGCCCGCGGGCCCGAAACCGCCCGGGAGAACTTTTTACGAGCCCGGACAAAGTCCCGTGCCACTCCCGGGACAAAGTTCCACCCCACTCCCGGGACAAAGTCCCGTCCCGCTCCCAGATAAAATTCCGTCCCACTCCGGATGAAGTTCCGTCTCGTTCCCCCGGGACAAAATTCCGCCTCACTCACGGACAAAATTCCATCCCATTCCGGGACAAAGCTCCGTCGCGTTCCCAGGACAAAGCTCTGTCCCACTCCTGGATAAAGTTCCGCCCCCCCTCCCAGATAAATCCCGTCCCATCCCGGGATAAAATCCCGTCCCGTTCTGGGACAAAGCTCAGTCCCATTGCGGGATAAAATCCCATCCCCATTCCCCGGACAAAATTCCACCCCACTCCCAGATAAATCCCGTCCCACTCTCGGATAAAATCCCGTCCCATTCCAGGACAAAGCTCAGGTCCCATTGCGGGATAAAATCCCATCCCATTTCGGGACAAAATTCCACCCCACTCCCGGATAAAATCCCATTCCATTCCAGGACAAATCCCGTCCCATCCCGGGACAAATCCCGTCCCATCCCGGGACAAATCCCGTCCCATCCCGGGACAAATCCCGTCCCATCCCGGGACAAAGCCCGTCCCCGTTCCCTCCCGTCCCTCTCCCCCGGGCCGCTTTCGCCCGGGTTTAGGCCGAGCTTAAGCCCCAAAGCTCGAGCCTAGAGCTGCTCCAGGCCTGGCCTTGAGCCGCGGGGCTTTGGGAGCGCCCGCAGCGCGCTGGGATCCCAGCGGGGATTTTGGGGGTTTTTTGGGGTTTTTTTTTTGGGTTTTTAGGATCCTTGGGACGGCCGGGATGGGGGGAGCCCCCCGAGCTTGTCCCGGGTGTGCCGAGGATCGGAAATCCCGGGGGGATCCGGGCTCTGCCCTTTGTCCTCCCAAAGGGAATCTGGGGCGGAGCCTCGGGCGGCTTCGGGCAGGGGGAGGAGGGAAAAGGGAGAAGGGAAAAGGGGAAAGGGGAAAGGGAAAGGGAGAAAGGAAAAGGGGAAAGGGAAAAGGAGAAAGGAAAGGGAGAAGGGGAAAGGGAAAAGGGGAAAGGGAAAAGAGAAAAGGGGAAAGGAGAAGGGAAAGGGAGAAGGGAGAAGGGAAAGGGAGAAGGGAAAAGAGAAAAGGGGAAAGGGAAAAGGGAAAAGAGAAAAGGGAGAAGGGAAAAGGGAAAAGGGGAAAGGGAAAAGGGAAAAGAGAAAAGGGAGAAGGGGAAAAGGGAAAAGGGGAAAGGGAAAAGGGAAAAGGGAAAAGGGAAAAGGGAAAAGGGAAAAGGGAAAAGGGAGAAGGGAAAAGGGAGAAGGGAGAAGGGAGAAGGGAGAAGGGAAACGCGGCCGGGGATGGAGAAACCCGGGATGAGCCCCGGAACGCGCGGTTCTGAGCTTTTCTCCCCCCCGGGTTTGGTTTTTTACCTCTTTTTCCGCTTTTTCCGGGATTTTCTGGCTCTGGGCTGTGCAGCGTTTCACACCCTCCACGGCCGAGCCTCCCCGCAAAGTTCAGATCCCAAAGAGCAAAAAAAAAAACCAAAAAAAACCCCCCAAAACTCCATCCCTGCGCTGCTCCATCCGCCGCGCAGAAACCAAATCCATGCGAACGCCCCCAAAATAAAATTTAAAAACCCAAAGTAAAATTTAAAAACCCCAAAATAAAATATAAAAAAACAAAATAAATTTTTTTAAAAAACCCAAATAAAATTTAAAACCCCCAAAATAAAATTTAAAAAACCAAAATAAAATAAAAAAATCCCCAAAACAAAATCTAAAAAAACCCAAAATAAAATTTAAAAAACCCCAAAATAAAATTTAAAAAAACCCCAAAATAAAATTTAAAAAACCCCAAAATACAATTAAAAAATCCTCAAAATAAAATTAAAAACCCCAAAACGAAACAAAAAATCCCCAAAAATAAATTAAAACCCCAAAATAAAATTACAAAACCCCGAGCCGGGATCGGAGGGAGCGTCCGGGCCCGTTTAGCCCCGTCCTGCCCGAGCGGGGGCCTTTTAAGGTCTCTGCTCTTCCTTTGAGGGCTCTCCCCACCCCCGAGCGCTGCCCCTCATATATTATTTTTATTAATGCGCCGGGATTTTTTTTTTTTTCCTTTTCTTCCCCTTTCGAGGAGGAGGAGGAGGAGGGTGGGGGGGGAGGGAGAGGGGGAGGATCGGTGCCGAGGAATTCCGGGACAGACGGACTCGGGGATGTTTTTTTTTTGGGATTAGAGACGTCTGACCTTGGGGTCACGGTCTGGGGGGGCTGGAACTCGAGGCGCGGCTGCCGCGGGTCAAGGGGAGGGAAAACTCACGGAAAAAGGGGAATTTGGGGGAAAAAAAAATCAATTTAACTCCGGAATTGTGGGATGCATACCTGAGGGGGGGCTGCAGCCACAGCCCCGGGATTTACTGCTGCAGAGGCCCCGGCTCTGGGAATCTTCTGGGGGGAAAAGGGGGAAAAAAAAAGGAAAAAAAAAAGGGAAAAAAAGGGAAAAAAGAAAAAAAAAAAGGAAAGAAAGGAAAGAAAGGGAAAAAATAAAAAAGGAAAAAAAGGAAAAAAAAGAAAAAAGGAAAAAAAGGAAAAAAATTTTAAAAGGGAAAAAGGAACAAAGGAAAAAAGGAAAGAAAGGAAAAAAGGGAAAAAGGGAAAAAAGAGAAAAAGAGTAAAAAGGGAAAAAAGGAAAAAAAGGGAAAAAAGGAAAAAAAAGGAAAAATGGGGAAAAAAAGGAAAAAAGGGAAAAAGGAAAAAAAGAAAAAAAGGAAAAATGAAAAAAAGGAAAAAACAGGAAAAACAGGGAAAAAAGGAAAAAAAAAGGAAAAAAAGGAAAAAAAAGGGAAATCCCAGCGCCGGGGAGGAGGGAGGGGAGCGAGGAGGAGAATCCCCCCAAAAATGAAAGCGGGGTGGCCCCAGAAGGGCTGGGAGGGGGATTTGGGGAGCCACCCTCAGCTCCGTGCCTCAGTTTCCCCCTGGAGCAGCAGGGAGAGGGGCCGGGGAGCGCCCTGGGCCCGGGCGTGGGGAAAAATCGGGAAAAATCGGGGAAAAATGGGGGGAAAATGGGGGAAAAGAGCAGGAATTGACAGAGAGGGGTTCGGGATCGGGCAGAGGAGCGGGGCTGGCGGGGGGACGGAAAAGGGTGTGGGAATGATGGGAATGGGATGGAAAGGGATGGAAAAACAATGGGAAAGGGATGGAAAATAATGGGAAAGGGGCGGAAAATGATGGGAAAAGGGGTGGGAAATGATGGGAATGGGGTGGGAAAGGATGGGAAGGGAGTGGGAAATAATGGGAATGGGAAAGGGGATGGAAAATATTGGGAAAGGGATGGAAAATATTGGGAAAGGGATGGAAATATTGGGAAAGGGAATGGGATGGAAAAGGGGATGGGAAAGGCCCAGGAGACGGCTGGGAAAGGAGATGGGAAACAGGCTGTGAAAGGTTGGGAAAAAATGTTAGAAAAGGGCTGGGAAAGGGTTAAAAAAGGGCCCGGAAAAGGCTGGGAAGGGGCTGGAAAATGCCTGGAAAAGGGATGGAAAAGAGATGGGAAAGTTTGGGAAAGGCTGGAAAGGGTGGGGAAGTTTGGGAAAGGGTGGGGAAGTTTGGGAAAGGGTGGGGAAGTTTGGGAAAGGGTGGGAAAAGGGTCGGAAAAGGCCGGAAAGGGACCCCGACTGTGCCCCCTGCCCTCCCCGCTCACCCCTCAGAGTCCCTCGCGTTGGGTTTGGGGTTTTCCCTCCTGCCCGGGGCTCCGACCTCACTCGTGCTCCCAAAATCCCCAAATCCCCAAACCCCAAAATCCCCAATTCCGAAATCCCCAAAATCCCCAAATCCCCAAAATCCCCAAATCCCCAAATCCCCAAATCCCCCAAATCCCCAAATCCCCAAAATCCCCAAATCCCCCAAATCCCCAAATCCCCAAATCCCCAAATCCCCCAAACCCCCAAATCCCCAAAATCCCAAAATGCCAAAATCCCCAATTCCCCAAATCCCCAAATCCCCAAATCCCAAATCCCCAAACCCCCAAAATCCCCAAAATCCCAAATCCCCAAATCCCCAAAATCCCCAAAATCCCCCAAATCCCCAAATCCCCAAAATCCCCAAATCCCCAAATCCCCAAATCCCCAAAATCCCAAAATCCCCAAATCCCCAAATCCCCAAATCCCCAAATCCCCAAAATCCCAAATCCCCAAATCCCCAAAATCCCCAAATCCCCAAACCCCCAAATCCCCAAAATCCCCAAAATCCCCAAACCCCCAAAATCCCCAAATCCCCAAATCCCCAAATCCCCAAATCCCCAAACCCCCAAATCCCCAAATCCCCAAATCCCCAAATCCCCAAATCCCAAACCCCCAAATCCCCAAAATCCCCAAATCCCCAAATCCCCCCGCACCAACCTCTCCTCATTTTCCCCATTTTTATCCACCCACAGCTCCCAAAATCAGCGTTTTTGGGGCATTTTTAAGGCGGTTTCTGCGGGGAAAGGGGAACGAGGAGCGCAGGAGGGGTTGGAAATTCAGGATTTTGTAATAAATCCCCCCCGGGAGGGACTCGGAGGGGTTTTCCTGCCCAATTCCCGGCCTGGAAAAGGCTCGGAATGGTGGGAAGGGCCGGGAAGGACCCGAGCGGCGCTAGAGGGGAGCCCCGGGCTCGGCTAATTAACGAGCCGCAATTAACCCAGAGCGGGAGGAGCTCGGGGCCGGCGGGCAAGGAGGGAATTCCCTCCAATTTTTGGGGAAAAGGGCAGGAAATTCAGATTTCAGGCATGGAAATCTCCTGAGCGGGAATGTCCCGACCGCCGGGAGGAGCCGCGGTCAGGAAGTTCCTGAGCTGCTGGAAAATGGAAATTTGATTTCAAGAAATATTTGTGTTCACAAATGAATTTGTTTTATTTTAATAAATTTTATTTATTAAATACAATTTTTATTTAAATAAATAATTTTCGGGCTGGCAATTCCAGCCCTAAAATGAGGGGGTTTTGGATTTTTTGGGATGGGAATTTCTCATTTCTGCGGGTGTGGGAATTCCGGCGTTAAGGAAGGATTTTGGGATTTTGGGGTGGGAATTCCAGCCCCAGAGAAGGATTTGAGGGATTTTGGGGGTGGGAATTCCTGCTCCAAAGAAGGATTTTGAGATTTTGGGATGCGAATTCCAGCCCCAAAGAAGGATTTGGGGATTTTGGGATGGGGAATTCCAGCCCCAAAGAAGGATTTTGGATTTTGGGATGGGAATTCCTGTCCCCAAAGAAGGATTTTTGGGATTTTGGGATGGGAATTCCTGTCCCAAAGAAGGATTTTGGGATTTTGGGGTGGGAATTCCAGCCCCAGAGAAGGATTTTGAGATTTTGGGATGCGAATTCCAGCCCCAAAGAAGGATTTTGGGATTTTGGGGTGGGAATTCCAGCCCCAGAGAAGGATTTTGAGATTTTGGGATTGAGAATTCCAGCCCCAAAGAAGGATTTTGGGATTTTGGGGTGGGAATTCCTGTCCAAAGAAGGATTTTTGGGATTTTGGGGTGGGAATTCCAGCCCCAGAGAAGGATTTTGGGATTTTGGGGTGCGAATCCCCCGCCCTCCAGGAGAGGGCAATCCCGGGCTGGGCCGAGCCGAGCCAGGGATGCTCGCGGGGGTTTTGCGGCTCCTTCCGGCAAAAGCTCAAATTTCGGGGAAATTTTCATGGGAAAAGTGCTGAAATGGAAAGGCAGATGGGGCAGAATGCCGGGAGTTTGGGGTGGGTAAAACGGGGCGGATTTCATCGAAGGAAAAGAACTGAAGTAAAAATAAGCTGAATTTAAAATAAAGTGAATTTAAAAGAAACAGAATTAAAAATAAAGTGAATTAAAAAGAAACTGAATTTAAAAGAAATTGAGTTTAAAAGAAACTGAATTAAAAAATAAACTGAATTTAAAATGAGCAGAATTGAAAAGAAACTGAATTTAAAATGAGCAGAATTGAAAAGAAACTGAATTAAAAAGAAACTAAATTTAAAAGAAGCCAAAATTAAAAATAAACATAATTTAAAATTAAGGTGCATTTAAAAGAAAATTAATTAAAATTAAGCCAGAATTAAAAATTACCAGGACCACCAGGAAACGCTCCCGGCTCGAGTCCCGCGGTGGCGGAACAGGAACAATAAATCTGATTTTGTTCTTTCCCGCAGGAAATGCTCGCGGCTCGGGCCCCGCGGTGGCAGAACAGGAATAACAAATGTAATCCGATTTTTTTTTGTTCACAGGGAAATGCTCGGGACCGCGTCCCGCGGCGGCCGAGCAGGGGACAATAAATCCAATTTTGATTTTTTCGCAGGTAAATGGCAGAGAGTCGCGTTCCTTGTGGCAGAACTGGGACAATAAATGGAATTTTTTTTTTTTTTTTGCACAGGTAAATGGCAGAGACGCGCGTCCCTCTGTGGCAGAACTGGGACAATAAATGGAATTTTTATTTTTTTTTCGCAGGTAAATGGCAGAGACGCGAGTCCCGCGTGGCGAAACGGGGACAATCGATGGAATTTGGGTTTTTCCCACAGGGGGAGCGGGGACAATCGATGGAATTTGGGGTTTTTTCACAGGGGGAAAGGGGACAATCGATGGAATTTGGGTTTTTTCCCACAGGGGGAGCGGGGACAATCGATGGAATTTGGGTTTTTCCCACAGGGGGAGCGGGGGACAATCGATGGAATTTGGGTTTTTCCCACAGGGGGGAACGGGACAATCGATGGAATTTGGGTTTTTTTTCACAGGGGGAATGGGGACAATCGATGGAATTTGGGTTTTTTTCACAGGGGGGAAAGGGGACAATCGATGGAATTTGGGGTTTTTTCCACAGGGGGGAAAGGGGACAATCGATGGAATTTGGGTTTTTCCCACAGGGGGAACGGGGACAATCGATGGAATTTGGGGTTTTTTCCACAGGGGGGAACGGGGACAATCGATGGAATTTGGGGTTTTTTTCACAGGGGAACGGGGACAATCGATGGAATTTGGGTTTTTTTCACAGGGGGAACGGGGACAATCGATGGAATTTGGGGTTTTTCCACAAGGGGAACGGGGACAATCGATGGAATTTGGGGTTTTTTCACAGGGGGAACGGGGACAATCGATGGAATTTGGGTTTTTTCACAGGGGGAGCGGGGACAATCGATGGAATTTGGGTTTTTCCCACAGGGGAAAGGGGACAATCGATGGAATTTGGGTTTCCCCCCCGGAGGCTCTGCCGTTCCGGGCCGGGGCAGCACCCGCGGAGAGCTCGGGGGGAGGGACCGGGGACCCCGCAGGGTTTGGGGTGACCCCACAGAGATTCGGGGTGTCGCACACAGCCCTTCTCCATCCCATTCCCAACCCTTTCCCATTATTTTCCATCCATTTTCCATCCCATTCCTTTCCCCTTTCCATGCCTTTCCCATTATTTTCCCATCCCTTTTCCATCATTTCCCATCCCATTCCCATCATTTCCCATCCCATTCCCATCCCATTCCCATTATTTTCCATCCATCCATCCCATCCCACCCCATCCCATCCCATCCCACCCCATCCCATCCCACCCATCCCATTATCCCATCCCATTATCCCATCCCATCCCATCCCATCCCATCCCATCCCATCCCATCCCATCCCATCCCATCCCTTTCCCTTTCCCATCTCTTTCCCAGCATTTTCTATCCATTTTCCATCCCTTTCCCTCCTTTTCCATCCCATTCCCATTATTTTCCATCCCTTTCCCGTCCTTTCCCATCCCTTTCCTATCCCATTCCCATCATTTTCCATCCCTTTCCCACAATTTTCCCTCTTTTTCCATCCCTTTCCCACCCTTTCCCACCCCTTTAAAATTCACAAATCCGCCAAAAATCGGATTTTTTGGCACAGAGCTGTGTTAAAAATACCTTGAAATCCACAAATCCGCCAAAATCGGGGGGTTTGACACCGAGGTGCGTTAGAAGTACCTTTAAAATTTACAAATTGGCCAAAAATCGGAATTTTTTTTTGCGTGCTCCCACCAGGGCTGCTTTGTCACGAAGCTGGAGGCACCGAGGTGCGTTAAAAATGCCTTTAAAATTACAAATCGGCCAAAATTGGGGTTTTTTTGGCACCGAGGTGTGTTAAAAATATGTTTAGAAATTACAAATCGGCCATAAATTGTTTTTTTTGGCACCGAGGTGTGTTTAAAATTTACAAATTGGCCAAAAAATGCGGTTTTTTTGGCGTGCTCCCCCTTTTTTCACAGAGCTGGAGGCACCGAGGTGCGTTAAAAATTTAAAAAAAATTACAAACCGGCCAAAAAAATCGGATTTTTTTTTTTGCGTGCTGCTGGCTGGGGACGTTGAGCATTCCCAGCATCCAAGAGCTGACCCCTGGGGAAAATCGGGAGGGATGGGAAAGAAATTGGGATTTATGAGCGCTGGGGACACAGGTGGGAAAGTGATCCTGGGGCCGAAGGAGGAGCCAAAATCGGCGTTTTTCATGTGGGTTTGGGCTTAGGGTTTGGAGAAATCCAGAGCGGGGGAAACAGCCTGGATGAATTGGGGTGAAAAATAAAAAAATTGGGGGAAATTGGGTTAAAAAAGGGAAGGGAAGGGGAAGGGAAGGGGAAAGGGAAGGGAAGGGAAGGGAAGGGAAGGGAAGGAAGGGAAGGGAAGGGGAAGGAAGGGAAGGGAAGGGAAGGGAAGGGAAGGGAAGGGAAGGGAAGGGAAGGAAAGGGAAGGGAAGGGAAGGGAAAGGGAAGGGAAGGGAAGGGAAGGGAAGGGAAGGGAAGGGAAGGGAAGGGAAGGGAAGGGAAGGGAAGGGAAGGGAAGAGGAAGGGAAGGGAAGGGAAGGAAGGGAAGGGAAGGGAAGGGAAGGGAAGGAGGAAGATCCCTCAGGCCATTCCCAATCCTGTTTCCCGCGATTCCAGGCACTCCCAGCCCCTGAACCCTCTGGGATCCCATTCCCGGGATGATCTCTGGGATCCCATTCCCAGGATATTCTCTGGATCCCATTCCCGGGATGTTCCCTGGATCCCATTCCGGATGTTCCCTGCATCCCATCCCCATTCATTCGGGATTCATTCCGGATTTATTCCGGATTTATTCTCTTTATCCAGCCGGGAAAAGCTCGGCCCGGGTGGAGAGAAGGAGATCCCTGGATCCCATTCCCGGGCTGATCCTGGATCCATTCCCGGGATGTTCACCGGGGGAGCACCGGAGATCGCTCCCATCCTCATTCCCAGGATGATCTCTCCCATCCCCATTCCCAGTTTCCCATTCCCATTCCCAGTTTCCCGTTCCCATCCCCATTCCCAGTTTCCCATTCCCATTCCCATCCCCAATTACCCATTCCCATTCCCATTCCCATCCCCATTCCCATTCCATCCCCATTCCCATCCCCATTCCCAGTTTCCCATTCCCATTCCATTCCATCTCCCATCCCATTCCCATTCCCATTCCCTCCATTCCCATTCCCATTCCCATTCCCAGCCCCACTCCCAGCCCCTCTCCTTCCCTGCAGTGAGCCGAGCTTTTCCAGCTGGATAAAGAGAATTAATCTTGAATGATCGCGAATAAATCCGGAATAAATCTTGAATGAATCCCAAATTAATCCTGAAGAAATCCGGAATAAACCCTGAATAAATCCTGAATAAATCCCGAATAAATCCCAAGTAAATCCCAAATAAATCCCGAATAAATCCCGAGTAAATCCCGAGTAAATCCCAAATAAACCCTGAATAAATCCCGAATAGATCCCAATTCCTGCCCCTTCCCCATCTCACGGCTCTGCCCGAGCTCGGCCCCAGCAGCTCCGGATCCTGCCGGGGTTTGGGGATTAATTTGGGGGATTTGGGGAATAATTTGGGATTTTAGGAGGAGGAATCGGCTCCAGGGGGAATTTGAAGAGGAACAAAGGGGAGAAGGCACGAGACAAAAAAAATAATAAAGTTTATAAAAATAATAAAGGGTAAAAGTGATAAAGGGTATAAAATGATAAAGGGTATAAAATAATAAAGGGTATAAAATGATGAAGGGTAAAAAATAATAAAGGGTATAAAATAATAAAGGGTATAAAAATAATCAAGTGCATAAAATGATAAAGTGCATAAAAGAATAAATGTTGTCAAATAATTCTATTATATGGTTATGTATTTATTTTATTTTTTATTATATTATTTGATGTAATTTAATTATTGTTTAAAACCCTTATACTGTATTTTATTCTATTCTAATTATTTTCATTTTTGCTTTATTAGTGTGGTTTTATTTTTATATTCTGCTTTATTCCTAAACTTCCTTTTGCCCCGATTATTTCATTTATTCTCCATTATTTTGCTCCCAAACGAGCAGGAGGAGCCTTTGAGCTTTCCCAAACCCCACACCGAGCGATTTCCTGGAGCATTTTGTGGGAATTTTGGGGGAATTTTTATGGATTTCCATCGAGGTAACCCCGGAGAGGAGGAGCTGCTCACCCGGCACAAAAATCCCGATTTTCGAGCCGCTTTTGGGGGGGATTTTTGGTTTTTAGAACCAAAACCATCACGGAATGGTTTGAAAAAAACCCAATTTTTTCGCTGTTTTATTCAGTGGCTGGAACCATCCCTGAGCCCATGCACGGAGATTTCCGTGAAAAAAATTAATTAAAATTAAAATTAAAAGCAAGGGGATGAGTCCTAAAGGAAATAATAAATAATGAAGTAAATAATTAAAGAAATAATAATTTAAAATACATCTTTAGAAGGAAAAAAAAACCCAACAGCCTCTGAAAAATTTCTGCCGAGGTGACCTCGGGTGCAGCCGAAATTCTCCAATTTTCGGGAAAATTTGGGTTTTTAAAGGGTTTTTCCCCCTCCCAGCGGGGATTTTCGGGATCCTTTTGCCGAAAATCTTTAGGAAAAATCGTTTTTTTTCTCCTAATTTCACCACCGGCCTCCCCGCGCGGAGGAATCGAATTCTTTTTTTGTTGTTGTTTTTATTTTTGCAGTGAAGCCGCGGGATGCGGCAAAATTCAAATATTCATCCTCGCCTTTCTGCCTGCTCATTAATCACCCTTTAAATCAAAAAACGGGGTTTAAAAAATGAGTTTATTGATCCGAGTAAAGCCCGAGAAGCGCCTGAGATGAATTGAAAAACGCCTCTTTTTTTTTTATTTTTAAAAAAAACCTCTTTTTTTTTTTTCCCTGCGGGTTGCGGCAGCCCGGACTGCGGAGTTTTGAAATTAAAATTCAGCGCACGGAGCCCTGCAGCAGGAGCGGAGCGGGAACCGAGAAACGCAGCGGAAATCCTGCCCGGAAAATCCAAATATTCCTCCCCTGGATGGGATTTCTGAGCAGCAGGGGGGAAAAAACGCCAGGAAAAAGCGAATTTTTGGGGTTGTTTTTGGGAGGTTTGGACCTCGTGGGGTGGGAGCCGGCGCGGCTGTGAATAATAAATTTATTCCGGGGGTTTGGGGGTTCTAAAAATCTTTAATTTTGTGAGAAGCGATAGAATAATCCAGCAGAGAGAGGGGAGAAAATGGATTTCAGTGGGGGAAAATAAAATCTGGCTCGCCTTTGTGCAGAGCTGAAGGCGGGGTTTATCAAAATAAAACTGCCTGGAAGGTTTTATTTAAATATTGGATTTTAAATTTGTCGGATGTGCGGTGTTGTTATCGCTGAAATTTAATTAAATTTAAACCATAATTTAGCTCCAGGAGCTCTCCTGGTTTGTTATCAGGTCTGAAGGGACGAAGTGGCATCAAAAATTCGGGGGAAATCGGCAATAATTCCAATTTGGAATGGACGGAGGGGACAAAAAGGGGAGACCCTTTTTGTAAGGAATGAAATGAAATATTCGGGGTTTATTTTAGGGGCTCGGATTGGGGAAAAACGGGGGTAAAAAATGAGCTTTTGGTGACGTCGGGCAGCTCGCACATTAAAAATTCGGGGGGAAAAATCAGCAATAATTCAAATTTTGAACAGACGCAGAGGACGGGAGGGGAAAATGAAATTTTGGGATTGTTTTAGGGGCTGAATTGAGGAAAAAAACGAGGTGAGGGGGGAAAAAAGGAACTTTTACGGGGCAGGCAGAGCAGGCTGAGGTCGCCGTTAATGACAGCCCAGGAATGTTTACGGCGCGGGCTCAAGTTCAATGACAAAATCCTTTGAAGGGGAAAGGGAAAGAGGGGGAAAAACCTGAAATAAAACTAAAAAAAAAATAAAAAAAAAAAAACCCCAGGCAGACTTTGTGCGCTGGGAATGAACTTGGACAAAAGAGAGGAGGGGGAGGGAGAGGGGCAGGGAAAGGCGCGGTGGGGCCAGCGCCGCCCGGAGATGGGGGTTTGGGGGGTTTGGGGGGTTTGGGGGGGTTTTGGGGGGTTTGGGGGGTTTTGGAGGGGGATTTTGGGGGATTTTGGGGGGAGTTTGGGGTGTTTGGGTTTGGGGGAAATTGGAGAGGGGCTCGGTGGTCCCAGCGCCTCCCTGAGATGGAGGATTTGGGGGGTTTGGGGGGATTTTGGGGGATTTTGGGGGTTTGGGGGGTTTTGGGGGATTTTGGGGGGAGTTTGGGGTGTTTGGGTTTGGGGGGAAATTGGGAGAGGAGGGGAGAGGGGCTCGGTGGGGCCAGCGCCTCCCTGAGATGGAGGGTTTGGGGGGTTTTGGGGGTGTTTTGGGGGTTTTTGGGGATTTTGGGGGGTTTTGGGGGATTTTGGGGTGTTTGGGGTTTGGGGGGAAATTGGGAGAGGAGAGAGGAGGGGAGGGGAGAGGGGCTCGGTGGTCCCAGAGCCTCTCTGGGGAGATGGAGATTGGGGGATTTTGGGGGGTTTTGGGGAGGTTTGGGTTTGGATCTGGAGGAAATTGGGGAGAGGAGAGAGAAGGGGAGGGCTGGTTTAGCTCAGGATTTGGGGCTGGTTTAGCGATTTGGGGCTGGTTTAGGTCAGGATTTGGGGCTGGTTTAGCTCAGGATTTGGGGCTGGTTTAGCTCAGGATTTGGGGCTTGGTTTAGCTCAGGATTTGGGGGCTGGTTTAGCTCAGGATTTGGGGCTGGTTTAGCTCAGGATTTGGGGCTGGTTTAGGTCAGGATTTGGGGCTGGCTTAGCTCAGGATTTGGGGCTGGTTTAGCTCAGGATTTGGGGCTGGTTTAGGTCAGGATTTGGGGCTGGTTTAGCTCAGGATTTGGGGCTGGTTTAGGTCAGGATTTGGGGCTGGTTTAGCTCAGGATTTGGGGCTGGTTTAGCTCAGATTTTAGGATGATCTAGCCCAGTTTTGGTTCTGGTTTAGCCCAGGTTTTGGAGCTGCTCTTTCCCGAGTTTTGGCTTTTTTTAAGCCCAGATTTGAGCTTTTTTTAAAACCAGGTTTTGGGGCTGCTCTTCCCCAGATTTCCGTGCCACTGTGCCTCAGGTTTGGGGGCTTTTCTAGGCCAGATTCGGAGCTGTTTTAACCCAGATTACGGCTGTTTTATCCCAGGTTTGGAGCTGTTTTACCCCAAATTCGCGGCTGTTTTAACCCATATTTGTGGCTGTTTTATCCCAGATTTGTGGCTGTTTTTACCCCCAGATTTGTGGCACTTTTACCCCAGACTGGAGCTGTTTTACCCCACATTCGGAGCTGTTTTGCCCCACATTCGGAGCTGTTTTGCCCCACATTCGGAGCTGTTTTGCCCCACATTCGGAGCTGTTTTGTCCCATAATCGCAGCCGTTTTAGCCCGGGTTGGGAGCCGGTTTAGCCCGGTTTTTTAGCGCTGCTCTGGCCCGGGTTTTGCGAGTCTCAAGTTCAACGGCAGCGGGGAGGGGGGAGCGGGCCCGGCTCCTTCCCGGCGCTTTACGAGGCTGTCGGGCCCTCCCCGCCTTTGCTGGGGCCGCCGCGAGCCTTTACAGCCCTGCCCGGGCTGCGCCCCCTCCCCTGCCGGCTGCGCCCCCCTCCCCGGCCCTCCCCTCCCCCGCCCTCCCCTCCCCCGCCCTCCCCTCCCAGCTGCGCGCTCCGCAGCCCGTGGGGGCGGGGAGGGCACGGCTCCCAGTCTGAGCCACGGCTCCCAGTCTGAGGAATGGTTCCCAGTTTGAGGGATGGTTCCCAGTTTGAGGGATGGTTCCCAGTTTGATCCCTGGCTCCCAGTCTGAGCCACGGCTCCCAGTTTTGAGGGATGGCTCCCAGTCTGAGCCACAGCTCCCAGTTTGAGGGATGGCTCCCAGTTTGATCCACGGCTCCCAGTCTGAGCCGCGGCTCCCAGTCTGAGGGATGGCTCCCAGTCTGAGGGATGGTTCCCAGTTTGATCCCTGGCTCCCAGTTTGATCCCTGGCTCCCAGTCTGAGGAATGGTTCCCAGTTTGAGGGGATGGCTCCCAGTGAGGGCCACAGCTCCCAGTTTGATCCACGGCTCCCAGTTTGTGCCACAGCTCCCAGACTGAGGGATGGTTCCCAGTCTGAGGGATGGTTCCCAGTTTGAGGGACAGTTCCCAGTCTGAGCCACAGCTCTCAGTCTGAGGGATGGTTCCCAGTCTGAGCTCAGTTTCCCAGTGTGGTCCCTGGCTCCCAGTTTGAGGGATGGCTCCCAGTTTGAGGGACAGCTCCCAGTTTGATCCCTGGTTCCCAGTTTGATCCATGGTTCCCAGTTTGAGCCACAGCTCCCAGTTTGTACCATAGCTCCCAGTTTGAGGGATGGCTCCCAGTGAGGGCCACAGTTTCCAGTTTGATCCACAGCTCTCAGTTTGAGGGACGGTTCCCAGTTTGAGAGACGGTTCCCAGTTTGATCCACGGCTCCCAGTTTGATCCCTGGCTCCCAGTCTGAGCCACAGCTCCCAGTTTGAGGGACAGTTCCCAGTTTGAGGGATGGTTCCCAGTTTGATCCCTGGCTCCCAGTTTGAACCCAGTCTCCCAGTCTGAGGGACGGTTCCCAGTCTGAGCCACAGCTCCCAGTTTGATCCCAGTTTCCCACTGCTCTGTGGCTTTCCTGCTGGTTTGGGGGTACTGGGAAAAGATCTCTGGGTGGAAAATAGGAAAAAATAAAAGAATGGAGGGGAAAAAATAGAAAAAACCCTTTAAAATAGAGAGGAAAAAAAACCCACTTAAAATAGAGAAAAAACCCTTTAAAATAGAGAAAAAACCCTTTAAAATAGAGAAAAAACCACTTAAAATAGAGAAAAAACCCTTTAAAATAGAGAAAAAACCCACTTAAAATAGAGAAAAAACCCTTTAAAATAGAGAAAAAACCCACTTAAAATAGAGAAAAAACCCTTTAAAATAGAGAAAAAACTCACTTAAAATAGAGAAAAAACCCACTTAAAATAGAGAAAAACCCCTTTAAAATAGAGAAAAAATCCCTTTAAAATAGAGAAAAAACCCTTTAAAATAGAGAAAAAAATCCCTTTAAAATAGAGAAAAACCCCTTTAAAATAGAGAAAAAAATCCCTTTAAAATAGAGAAAAACCCCTTTAAAATAGAGAAAAAACCCCTTTAAAATAGAGAAAAAACCCACTTAAAATAGAGAAAAAACCCTTTAAAACAGAGAAACCCCCATTTTTCCTAACAGGATGAGCCCCGAGCACGGCGGGAGCGACCCTTCCCAAAGCCATAAATCCAGCGGGATGGGCTGGGGTTTTATGGGATTATTTTAATTTTTGTTTTTATTTCCTGTCCTTCGGGGACGCGCCAGGCTCGGGCAGCGCCGCCCCTGCAGACCCGCGGGAATTGGGGGGAGAAAGTTCAATATTGGTAAAATCGGGGGGAAATGGGCGGGTTTGGGGTTTTCATCCCTCCCTCAGCCCAGAAAATCCAAATATCCCCGAGAATGGGGGGAAAGGGGACCCGGGGCCGGGATTGTCCCGCTGGGGCAGAAATTTTAAAAAATCAATTTAAAAATTTAAAAAAAAATTAAATTTAAATCAATTAAAAAAAATAAATAAATAAAAAATAAATCAATTGAAATCAATTTTAAAAAATCCAAGTGGGTTGGGGAAAATCGGGGATTTTCAGCGGGATTTGGGTGGGGAGGAGCTCCTGGATTCCCCCGCCCCAAAAATCCCTTTTCCTGCTTTTTTTTAGGGGATTTTTCGCTGAGCGGCGCGGGGCGGGGTTTTATGACGTCACACCTCGGAGAGCCCGGCCATTGGCTGTTCGCCTCTCTGGGGTTGTGACGTCACCAGGGAAAGGCTCCGCAGGGAGGAAAAATCTGGGGGAAAAAAGGGGGAAAAAAGGGGAAAAACCCAAGGGGGAGCGCGGCCGGGGAACTTCAAATGTTCAATAAATCCTTTATTAAACAACAAAAAAAATAACATTATTTGGGGCAAAATGCGGTTTGAAAGCTGGGATTTGTAAAAGAAGGAAAAGGCAGAGGGAATAAGGCGGATTTTGAGGGGGAAACCGTTGGAATTTATTCGCCTGTTCAGAGGTTTTTTTAGGAGTTCCAGGCGGGTTTAAGGGGGAGCCGCTGCCCTGAACAGCGAGGTGCGAAACAAAGAAATGGCCAGGGTGGAGCTGGAGCTTCCCTGGCCCTGGGAAGAGCCGAGGGAAATTAAATGAAAATTTTAAAAAAATAAAAATAAGAATAAAAATAAATTTAAAAATTAAAAGTAAAAGTAAAAAAAAAAAAAAAGAAATAAAAATAAAAACAAAAACAAAAACAAAAACAAAAATAAAAATAAAATAAAAATAAAAATAAAAATAAAAATAAAAATAAAAATAAAAATAAAAATAAAAATAAAAATAAAAATAAAAATAAAAATAAAATAAAGTAAATAAAAATAAAAATAAAATAAATAAAAATAAAAATAAAACCAAAAATAAAAATAAAAATAAAAATAAAAACAAAAACAAAAACAAAAACAAAAACAAAAACAAAAACAAAAACAAAAACAAAAACAAAAACAAAAACAAAATAAATATAAAAATAAAATAAAAATAAAAACAAATTTTAAAAAAGGAAATCCCAATATATTTAACTTATATATTGAATTTCACCCCATTTTTTCTCCTCTCCGACACCAACCCAAATAATTTTGTTTTTACCTGGGAATTTCTCCCAGTGCATGAGAGGTGAAAAACCTGTGCTAAAAAGGCAAACCCCAAATTTATGGGGTACAAATCCAGGGATTTCAGCACAAACCCCAGCGGGGTTTAAGGGTGTACAAAACACCAGCGGTGGAAATGGATTTTTTGCGGGTTAGGAATGTTTACACGCCTTTTTCCGAGTATATTTTTACCATTTTTATATATCCACACCGGCTACAGCGCCTTTAATCGTGCATTTCTACACGGCAGAATAATAATAACACAGAAAGTCGCAAACACAAAAAATCGCGGGGGGCAAAAAGAGGGAAAATAACGCTAAATATGTGCAGGTGCATACGGAACTTTTATACATAACCGCTCGCAGAAAAGGAAAAAATTAAAATAATAATAATAATATAATAATAATATAATAAAAGTAGTACGTGCCTTTATAAATGGTGCCTACACCGGGCTTAGCATGTCCTGTACATTCAATTTTTAATTCACACGCGGTTAATTGATTGATTTATTCTCCCCCCCCCCCCCTTAATTGATCATCCTGCCCGAATTTGGGAGGTTTTTGTTTAAAAATCGCTTTTTGTTGTTGTAAAACCCCGAATTCTGCCGCAGAGCAGAGGCGGGGGGGCGGGTCTGGGGGGAATTCGGGGGGTTTGGGGTCTTTGGAGAGCCCTGGAGGTGTCGGGCACGGGGGGGGTCCGTCCTTTGGGGGGGCCGGGTGACAAACGGGGGTCCCGGGGACAAACGGGGGGTCCCGGGGACAAAAGGGGGGTCCCGGTGACAAAAGGGGGTCCCGGTGACAAAGAGGGGGGGTCCCGGTGACAAACGGGGGGGTCTCGGGGACAAACGGGGGTCCCGGTGACAAAGAGGGGGGTCCCGGTGACAAACGGGGGGTCTCGGGGACAAACGGGGGGTCCCTTTCACTCCCCGGGGAACAAAAGGGGGTCCCGGTGTCCCTGTGACAAACGGGGGGGTCCCGGTGACAAACGGGGGGTCGCAGTGTCCCCTTCACTCCCCGGGGGACCAAAGGGTGGTCCCGGTGCCCCGGTGACAAAAGGGGGGTCCCGGTGACAAACGGGGGTGGCCGTGTCCCCTTCACTCCCCGGGGGACAAACGGGGGGTCTCTGTGACAAAAGGGGGTCCCGGTGTCCCTGTGCCCCACGGGCATCCCTGTGCCAGGCGGGGGGTCCCGGTGCCCCACGGGGGGTCCCTGTGCCACGCTGGGTTCCCGGTTTTGCCGGTGCCACGGGGTTCCTGGTGCCCCGCGAGTGTCCTGGTGCCCCAGGGGTTCCCGGTGCCCCACGGGGGGTCGCGGTGCCACGCTGGGTTCCTGGTTTTTCCCGCTGCCCTCACGGGGGATTCCCGGTGCCGCGGGAATCCCGGTGCCCTTCGGGGATCCCTGTGCCCCACGGGGATCCCTGTGCCCCACGGGGGTCCCTGTGCCCCCACGGGGATCCCTGTGCCCCACGGGGGTCCCTGTGTCCCGCGGGGGGTCGCGGTGCCTCATGGGGATCCCGGTGCCACAGGTGTCCCGGTGCCCCGCAGGGTTCCCGGTTTTCCAGGTGCCCCACGGGGGATTCCCGGTGCCACGGGGGTCCCTGCGCCCCACGGGGGTCCCTGTGTCCCGTGGGGGTCGCGGTGCCCCATTGGGGATTCCCAGTGCCCCGCGGTGTTCCCGGTGCCCCGCAGGGTTCCCGGTTTTCCCGGTGCCGAACGGGGGTTCCAGGTGTCCCGCGGTGTTCCCGGTGCCAAGGGGGGTCCCGGTGCCCCATGGGGGTTCCCGGTGTCCCGCGGGTGTCTCGGTGCCCCATGGGGGATTCCCGGTGCCACGGGTGTCCCGGTGCCCCGCAGGGTTCCCGGTTTTCCCGGTGCCACGGGGGGTCCCGGTGCCCCACGGAGGACTCCCGGTGCCCCGCAGGTGTCCCGGTGCCCCGCAGGGTTCCCGGTGTTCCCGGTGTCCCGCGGATGTCCCGGTGCCCCGCAGGGTTCCCGGTTTTCCCGGTGTCCCGCAGGTGTCCCGGTGTCCCATGGAGGACTCCCGGTGCCACGGGGGTCCCGGTGCCCCATGGGGGTTCCCAGTGCCCCGCGGTGTTCCCGGTGCCCCGCAGGGTTCCCGGTGTTCCCGGTGCCACGGGGGTTCCGGTGCCCCGCAGGGTTCCCGGTTTTCCCGGTGTCCCGCAGGTGTCCCGGTGTCCCATGGAGGACTCCCGGTGCCACGGGGGTCCCGGTGCCCCATGGCGGATTCCCGGTGCCCCGCGGGTGTCCCGGTGGCCCGGCCCGCTCAGGCCGTGCCGCCGGCGCTGGCCTTGCCCTTGGCCAGCAGCTTCTTGTCCTTGACGCGGCGGTTCTGGAACCAGATGGTGACCTGGCGCTCGCTCAGCCCGGTGGCGGCGGCGATGCGGCGGCGGCGCTCGCGGCTGATGAAGCGGCTCCCGGCGAACTCGCGCTCCAGCTCCCGCAGCTGCCCCTTGCTGTACGGGACGCGCTTCTTGCGGCCGCGCCGCAGCGCGCAGCCCTCCGCGGGACACGGGCCCGCCGCCTCTGCGCGACAGAGGGACAGAGGGACAGAGGGACAGCGAGGGGACACGGGGACAGCGGGACAGAGGGACACGGGGACACGGGGACAGCGGGACAGAGGGACAGCGAGGGGGACACGGGGACAGCGGGACAGAGGGACAGCGAGGGGACACGGGGACAGCGGGACAGAGGGACAGAGGGACACGGGGACACGGGGACAGCGGGACAGAGGGACAGAGGGACAGAGGGACAGAGGGACACGGGGACAGCGGGACACGGGGACACGGGGACAGTGGGACAGAGGGACAGAGGGACAGAGGGACAGAGGGACAGAGGGACAGCGGGACAGAGGGACACGGGGACAGCGGGACACGGGGACACAGGGACACGGGGACATGGGGACAGCGAGAGGATAACGGGGATAACGGGGACAGCAGGGACACGGCGACACGGGGATAACGGGCACAGCGGGGGGACAACAGGGACATGGGGACACGGGGACACGGGGCAGCGGGACAGAGGGACACGGGGATAACGGGGATAACAGGGACAGCGGGACACGGGGACATGGGGATATGGGGACATGGGGACGTGGGGACACGGGGACACAGGGACACGGGGACACGGGGACACGGGGACAGCGAGAGGATAACGGGCACAGCGGGGGGACAACAGGGACACGGGGACACGGGGAGAGTGGGACACGGGGGGATAATGCGGGGACAACGGGGGATAACGGGGGACGCGGGGGAAAGAGCGAGGGGACAGCGGGGGACAGCGGGGACAAGGGGGATAGCGGGGACATGGGGACACGGGGATAACAGGGATAACAGGGGACAGCGGGGACAAGGGGGATAGCGGGGGACACAGGAGACACGGGGACAGCGGGACACGGGGACACGGGGACACGGGGACAGCGAGGGGATAACGGGGGGATAACAGGGACACGGGGACAACAGCGAAGGGACACGGGGACAGCGAGGGGGACAGCAGGACACGGGGGGAACAGCGAGGGGACAGCGGGGACACGGGGGGATAATGGGGGGCAGTGGGGACACGGGGGGGACACGGGGGGGACAGCGGGGACAGCGGGGGAATAATGGGGGAGAGTGGGGGGACAGGGGAACAGGGGGATAACGGGGACAAGGGGGAGAATGGGGGCACGGGGACAGCGGCGGGGTAACGGGACACAGTGGGGACACGGGGGGAGAGCGGGGACACGGGGGGACAGCGGGACACGGGAGGGACACAGGGGGACAGAGCGGGGTCACAGCGGGGTCACTGCGGCCCCAAACCCCCCAGCCCGGCCCGGCCCGGCCCGGCTCGGCCCGGCTCGGCCCCGCTCCCGGCCCCGCTCCGGCCCCGCTCCCGCCCCTCGCCGAGCCCGCCGAGGTTTGAAATTGTTCCCTTCTGGTCCCTCCTGCTTTTCCAGATCGGAATCCTTCCTCTAAATACTGAAAGGAATTTAATTTCTGTGTTCTCCCCTCTTGATATTGAAAGGTTTTGCAGCTCTGTGCTGTCCCTCTTAATATTAAAAAAAAAAATCTATATTCTCCTCTTGGTATTAAAAGGTTTTGAATGTCTCTATCCTCCCCCCTCGGTATTTAAAACCATTTATTTTCTATTTTCTTTCTCTTGGTATTGGAAGTTTTTAAAGTTCTGTACTCTTCCTGTCAAGATTTAAAATTTTTTAAGTCTATAATCTCCCTCTTGGTGTTTAAAGATTTTAAAGTTCTATATTCTCCCTCTAGATCTTGAAAGATTTTAAAGCTCGGGATTTTCCCTCTAGATATTGGAATTTTTAATTTCTATATTCTCCTCTTGCTATTAAAAGGTTTGAAAGGTCCATATTCCCCCTCTAAATATAGAATTTTAAAATTTCTATCTTCTCCCTCTTGACACTGAAAGATTTTGAAGCTCTGTGTTCTCCCTCTGGATATTTAACATTTTTGAAGTTCTGTGTTCTCCCTGTCGGTGTTCACAGGTTTGGGTTCAATGCTCTGCATTTTCTGACTTTTCCACCCCGGGAGCCGGAAATGTCACCGTGGGAACCCCGGGAATGTCACCGTGGGAACCCCGGGAATGTCGCCGGAGAACGGCACGGGCCGGGCTCTGCCACGGCATTTTCTGAGCCCCATAAAGCCGCCACCTGTACCCCGAGAAATGGTCATGAAATCCCGAGAAATGCTCATTTAAATCCTGATAAATGGTCATTTAAATCCCGAGAAATGGTCATTTAAATCCCGAGAAATGATCATTTAAATCCCGAGAAATGGTCATTTAAATCCTGAGAAATTATCATTTAAATCCCGAGAAATGGTCATTTAAATCCCGAGAAATTATCATTTAAATCCTGAGAAATGATCATCTAAATCCCAAGAAATGGTCTTTTAAATCCTGAGAAATGATCATTTAAATCCCGATAAATGATCCTTTGAATTCTGGTAAATGATGATCTGAATTCTGATAAATGATCACGTGAATTCCGATAATTGATCACTCGGATTCTGATAAATGATCACTTGAATTCCGATAATTGATCACTTGAACCCCATCAATCACCTTCAGCCTCCCTGCTCGGACTTAGAAATGGCCGTGATAAATTCAATAAAATAAAGTTAAATTAAATTACTATTGTTAATATTATAATAATTATTATCATTGCTATAAGAATTGTTATTATCATTATGATGATAATAATAATTATTAGCATTATTTTGTGACCCCCCAGCCCGCCTTTGGCTCCCAACCCCCCAGGACACCCCAAACCCTCCCTGCCCAAAACCCGACCCTGACCCCAAACCCCCAAACCCGGCCTGGTTTAACCCAGACCCCAAACCTGGCCTGGTTTAACCCTGACCCCAAACCCCCCTAAACCCAGCCTGGTTTAACCCAGACCCCAAACTCGGCTAGGTTTAACCCTGACCCCAAACTTTAACCCTGACCCCCAAACCCTCTAAACCCGGCTGGGTTTAAGCCCAGACCCCAAACCCTGCTGATCCCGGCTCAGTTTGACCCTGGCCCCAAACCCCCTAAACCCAGCCGGGTTTAACGCCAACCCTAAGCCCCCCAAACCCGGCTGGTTTAACCCTGACCCCAAACCTGTGCTCAACCCAGCCCGGTTTAACCCAAACCCCCTAAACCCGGCTGGGTTTTAGCCCAGACCCCAAAACCCTGCTGATTCTGGCTCAGTTTCACCCTGACCCCAAACCCGCACTCAACCCGGCTGGGTTTAACCCTGGCCCCAAACCCCCTAAACCCATCTTCCGTTAACCCCTGACCCCAAATTTAACCTTGACCCCAAACCTGCAAACTCAGCCGGGTTTAACCCTGATCCCAAACTCAGCCCGGTTTAACCCTGACCCCAAACCCGGCCAGGTTTAACCCTGACCCCAAACCCAGCCGGGTTTAACCCCGTCCCCAAACCCCCTAAACCCGGCTCCCGTTAACCCTGACCCCAAATTTTAACCCTGGCCCCAAATCCCCCCAAACCCGGCCGGGTTTAACCCCATCCCCAAACCCTGCTAATCCCTAACAGGCTCAGTTTGACCCTGTCCCCAAACCCCCAAACCCAGCCGGGTTTAACCCTGACCCCCAAACCCAGCCGGGTTTAACCCCATCCCCAAACCCAGCCGGGTTTAACCCCCATCCCCAAACCCAGCCCGGTTTAACCCCGTCCCCAAACCCGACCGGGTGTAACCCTGACCCCAAACCCAGCCGGGTTTAACCCTGACCCCAAACCCGACCAGGTGTAACCCTGTCCCCAAACTCTGCCGGGTTTAACCCTGACCCCAAACCCTGCTAATCCCTAACAGGCTCAGTTTGACCCTGTCCCCAGACCCCCAAAACCCAACCCGGTTTAACCCTGACCCCAAACCCGGGTTTAACCCTTCCCCCCCACGCTTTAACCCCTTGCTGCCCGCCCTACCTGCGAAGGCGGGTTTCAGCAGGAAGCCGGGCTGGCCCTGCTCCTTGGCGCAGCACAGCGGGCCGGCCCAGCCGTGCCAGGCCGGGGGGGGCAGCCCCCGGGCTCGGGGGGCAGCCGCGCCTCGGCGCGGGGCTCGCCCAGCACGGCCACGTCCAGGTGGAAGCCGCCCACGGGGCGCGTAGGGCGCGCCGTAGCCCGGGTAGAAGGCGAGCTCGCCCGGGCGGCTCGGGAACTCCTCGCCGGCGCCGGGGGGGCTCCAGGAACTTCTCGGGGCCGGGGAAGGGTCCCTGGGGGCCCGCGGGGGGGCTTGAGCGAGCCGCGGGCCACGCGGCACGAGTAGAAGCCGCTGCCGAAGTAGCCGTAGGGCAGCGGGGCCGAGGAGGAGGCGGCCGAGCCCGGGGGGGGCTTGGGGGGCTCCGGGGGCGCCTCCGGGGCGAAGCCGGGGTTCATCCCGGCGGGGGGCGGCAGGCCGGGAGCCACGGCAGCAGCGAGAGGAGGAGGAGGAGGAGGAGGAGCGGGAGGCAGCAGCGGCCGGGGCTGGCCGCCCGCGAAGCCGCCCGGAGCCAGGAGCCCCTCGAGGGCCGGGGGCTGCATGGGGGGCGGCGCGGGGGGCCGGGGCATGGGGAGAGGGCTGCTCGGAGCGCCGGGCTCTGCCCGACGGGGGTCCCCCGGTCTTCTTAAAAGGCTGCGAGCCGCCCCCCCCCCCCCGAGCCGCTTTTCCCCCTGACGCAGCGGGAGGAAGGCTCGCTCATTGGTTGTGGGGTGGGGGAAAAGGGGGGGGAAAAGGGAAAAAAAATCCAACCCCGCATCGGGGGAAAAAAAAAAAAATCTTTCGGTCTCAATAAAGAGCCGGAGAAATTGCGAAAATGCTTTTATTGCCCGGGAGAGCAGGAGGAAGAGGAGGAGGAGGAGGAGGAGGAGGAGGAGGAGGAGGAGGAGGAGGAGGAGGAGGAGGAGGGGGACCCCCGGCAGGGGGGGCTCGGAGGTGGCTCCTCGGAAATAAAAAAATAAAAACCGTGCGGGGAAGGCAGAGGTGGAGAAATGGGGGGAAAAGAAGCGAGAAAAGGCAAAGATCGGGGCGGGCAGGCAGGGCAGGCCCGGGGTGGAGAAAATCCGGGCTGGGGTTAAAATCGCCTTTATTTTTCATTTTTCATTTTTTAATTTTTAGGGTTTTTTTAGTGCTTTGTTCCCAGGCGGGTCGGGGGGTTCTGGAGCAGAGACCGAGCGGGGGCCGGGCCTGCCCTCCCCCCCCCCGCCCCCTCCCCAGGGGTTCCTCCCCTCCAAAATCCCAATTCCGCCCCCCGGGCCCTGAAAATCAGAGAGAAAGAGGAAAAATTCCATTCCCTGGCGGTCCGTGAGCGTTTCCACCTGAAATACCCCAAACCCGGGACCTGCCTTGGTTCCACCGCAGCCTGAAACCTCAGCGCTCGTCCGGAATTCTGGGAACCGGGAAATTAATTTTATTTGGGAAATTCCTCCCGTTTCGGGCAATTCCTCCCATTTTGGGCAATTCCTCCCATTTTTGCCAATTCCTCCCATTTTTGCCAATTCCTCCCATTTTGGGCAATTCCTCCCATTTTTGCCAATTCCTCCCATTTTGGGCAATTCCTCCCATTTTTGCCATTCCTCCCATTTTTGCCAATTCCTCCCATTTTAGCAATTCCTCCCATTTTAGCAATTCCTCCCATTTTGGGAAATTCCTCCCATTTTTGCCAATTCCTCCCGTTTCGGGCAATTCCTCCCATTTTAGCAATTCCTCCCATTTTTGCCAATTCCTCCAATTTTTGCCAATTCCTCCCATTTTAGCAATTCCTCCCATTTTGGGCAATTCCTCCCATTTTTGCCAATTCCTCCCATTTTTGCCAATTCCTCCCATTTTTGCCAGTTCCTCCCATTTTTTCACCCCAATTCCTGGCAATTCCCTTTTAATTTTTTTTCCCCCTCCCGATTCCTTCCCTGGGATCATGCAGAGAGGAAAGGGTTCGGGAAAGGGAGGTGGGAAAAGGAACCAAAAAAATCCCTTTGGGGCTCCAGGAGCGCCGGGCAGGTGGAGGGACGGACAGACGGACAGACGGACAGACAGACAGACAGACAGTCTGACAGACAGACGGACAGACGGACGCGGGCCGAGGGATCCCGCGGGTCTGGGAGATTTTGGGGCGAATAAAAGAATTATTTCATAGCCCCCGCTCGAAGCCACCCCGGTATTTTTAACTGGCTGTACACAGATTTTTTTTAATTTTTCCCTTTTCCCTCTGTTTTCTCCCCAAAATTCCTGCTGGGGAAAAGCTTCGCCTAAACCCCCCCACAGGCAGCTTCGACTCTTTTCCCTGGTGCGGGTGAACCCGGAGATTTCTGCCTTTTGACCCCAAAACCGCCATAAAATTCCCTTTTCTGCGGCTTTTATTGGGAGCAGCCCGCGGCAGCTTTGGGGAGAGAAACCCGCTGGAAATGGGGCTGGGAGCGGGGATGGCAACGGGGAAAACCCCAAATATCCCCCAAACAACCCCCAAATCACCCCTAAAAAAAAAAAAAAACAACAACAAAAAAAACCCAAAAAAAACCCCAAACCAAACCAAACCAAAAAACCCAAACCGCGATCTCTGCGCTGGCAGAAAAAAAAAAAATTCACGCAAAAATCAAAAATTCAATTTGCACAAGGAAAAAAAAAACCCAAAAATCCGCCCAGTTCCAACCTCCCGAAGCTCCTGTTCCCCCTTTTTTTCCCTTTTTCCCCCTTTTTCCCCCTTTTTCCCCTTTTTTCCCCCTTTTCCCCCCTTTTTTCCCTTTTCCCTTTCCCCTCCCGGCCCCTCCCGGCGCTGTTTGCCGAGGCTCTCGCCCCATTCCCGGCAGGAAAGGTCGGGCTGGAGCCGAGGTCAAGGCCAAGTTGAAAGTTAAAGAAGGGAAAAAAAAAAAGTTTAAAAAGCTCCGAGCTCTTCGGAGCGCGGGCACCTCTCGGACCTGGCCGAGATTTGGGGGAAAAACTCCGGATTTGTCCCAGATTTGAGGCTGAATTCGGATCCGCGGCCGGAGGAATTCCCTGTGAGTTTTCAGCCCTTGAATTCCTTTTATTTTATTTGGTTTTTAGCGCTGAGGATTTCCCTGTCTGTTTTCAGCCTTTAAATTTATTTGGTTTTTTAACGCTGAGGATTTTGCTGTGAATTTCCAGCCCTTGAATTCATTTTAATTTATTTGTTTTTTAGCGCTGAAGATTTCCCTGCGAGTTTTCAGCCTTTAAATTTATTTGGTTTTTAGCGCTGAGGATTTCCCTGCGAGTTTTCAGCCCTTTAATTTATTTGGTTTTTAGCGCTGAGGGTTTTTCTGTGCGTTTTCAGCCCTTGAATTCCTTTTGATTTATTTGTATTTTTAACGCCGATGATTTCCCTGCCAGTTTTCAGCCCTTGAATTCCTTTTAATTAATTTGGGTTTTTTTTAACGCTGGGGATTTTTCTGCGAGTTTTCAGCCCTTGAATTCCCTTTGATTTATTTAATTTTTAGCGCTGAGGGTTTCCCTGCGAGTTTGGAACCCTTTAAAACATTTGATTTTTAACGCTGAGGATTTTCCTGTCTCTTTTCAGCCCTTTAATTTATTTGATTTTCACCTCTGAAGATTTCGCCGCCGCTTCCCAGCCCTTGAATTCCCTTTGATTTATTTGGTTTTTAGCGCTCAGGATTCTCAGCCCCTTTCGGTGCCTTTGATTTTTAGTTTTTTTTTAGTTTTATTTTTAATGCACAAAGGAAGAAAATCTGGAGAGGGATCGGCCGCGCACGGACAACCAGAAAAACCAGGAGACGGAGCGGAAAATGGGACAAAAATCGGATTTTATTCCTGTCCCGAGGGCTCGCGGTGAGCGGGGCTTTGCTGCCCCGGGCAGGAATTCTCTTTTTTCACCCCAAAACCGCCCTTCGCTTCATTTATTACATTTTTTCCCCCAAACTCCTTTTAAATTTCGAGCCGGCTGTGCTTTTACAAACGCGATTTCCAGCCCGACAATGAGATTTTCCTTCTTTGAGGATTTCAGAGAAAATTCCGGTGTTTAAAGCAAGACCAACGCGTTTATCTTAAATGAAAAAAAATCTGAATTCTTCACCAGCTCCTCTCTCAATGACCGACATGAAAATCATCCAGCGCCCTTATCACTTTGCAGCCGTTCTTTTATTGTATTCTCCACAGGATCCATTTAATATTTATCCCATCTGGAGCCTGAAAAATCCTGGAACAACTTTTTAAAAGTCTGGGATTTTATTTGATTTTTTTTTTTTTTAAAAGCAATTGGATCCGAACCATCATCACAAAACACAAGGGGGAAAAAAAACCCCAAACCCAACCCAAACCCCAAAGCAGTTTGAAGAGGAGATAAAAAAAAAATAAATTGGAACTCCTGAAAGGCTTCACGTTTGGAAATAATCAATGGCTGGAAAATTGGATTCTGGCTCTGGAAGGGAGCCCAGCTCCTCGCTTGCTGATTCTGGCAAGATTTCGGGGAGCAAAAAATCAAACCAAGGCCAACATTTTGGGTCATTTTGATCTTTTATTTCTTTTTTCCCCAATTCTGTGCTCAGCTCCGGCCCCCCGTGCCCGCCCGGGGCTGCTCGGGTTTGTGGGTGCGGCTCTTTCTGTGCGCGGGGCCGAATTTGGGGGTTCCAGCGCATTTTTTGGTGGATCCTTTGAACAGATCCTGGCAGGGGAACAGAGAGCCCGGCCCCGCCCGGCTGCGGGGGCCCCGGAGCCGCTCCCGGGGGCACCCCAGACCCGGGGATTTGGTAGGGTCAGGTTTGGGGAGAGATTTTGGGGTGGCTCCAGACCTTGAAGGGTTCTGTTAGGATCAGTTTTGGGGTGGATGGGGGGATTCCAGACCCAGGATCTCTTGGATCCATTCTGGGGGCCAACTTTGGGTGTTCTCCAGGACTCTTGCAGGGGTGATCGCATGTCCAGTACCTGGGGTTTGTCTTCGATCCATTTGGGGTCGATGTGGGGAGCGATTCCAGACCTGGGGCTTCTGTAGGGTCAGGTTTTGGGGTGGATTGTGGGGGACCCTAGACCTGGGATTCTCTTGGATTGTGGGGTGGATGCGGGCAATTCCAGACCTGGGGTTTGTCTTTGATCCCTTTTGGGGTGGATGTGGGGATCCATTCACCCGGGGTTTCTCTTTGGATTTTGGGGCAGATAGGGGCGATTCCAGACCTGGGATTGTCTTGGATCCCTTTAGGGGACAGATTTTGGGTGGCTCCAGACCTGAGGGTTCTGTGGACCGGTTTTGGGTGAGATGATTGGGGGCGAATTTTCCAGAATTTCTGAATCTGATCTTAATTCAGGGAGAGATTTTGGGATCATCCATCCATCCATCCATCCATCCATCCATCCATCCATCCATCCATCATCATCCATCCATCCATCCACCATCCACACCACCCCACCACCACCATCCATCATCCATCCATCCATCCATCACCACCATCCATCCCACCACCATCATCCACCATCATCCACCATCCATCCATCCACCATCCATCCATCCAACCAACCATCCATCACCACCATCCACCACACATCCATCCACCATCCACACCACACCAACCACCACCATCCACCATCCATCCATCCATCACCCATCCATCATCCACCACCATCCATCATCCATCCACACCATCCATCCATCCATCACACCACCCATCCACCATCCACCACCATCCACATCCATCCATCCACCACACCATCCATCACCATCCACACATCCACATCCATCACCATCCATCCATCCATCCATCCATCATCCATCCACATCCACCATCCATCCATCCCATCCATCACCATCCACACCATCCACCACCATCATCCACCATCACCACCATCCACCATCACCACACCATCCACCATCCATCCATCCACCACCATCCATCCACACCATCCACACCATCATCCACCATCCATCCATCCATCATCCATCCATCCACCACACCATCCATCCACCCACACCATCCACCATCACCATCATCCATCCATCCCATCACCATCCATCCACCATCCATCCACCACATCCATCCACCACCACACCACCACCACCAACACCATCCATCCATCACCACACCATCCATCCATCCACACCACCACCATCCATCCACCATCCACCATCCATCATCCATCACCCATCCATCATCCATCCACCATCCATCCATCCAACACCATCCATCCACCACCACACCACCATCCATCCACCATCCATCCACAACCACCACACCATCCATCCATCCACATCCACCATCCACCATCCACACCACCCATCCACATCCATCCATCCATCCCACCACCACATCCCATCCATCCATCAACCACCATCCATCCACCATCCATCCACACCATCACCAACAACCACCATCCATCCACCACCACCATCCATCCATCCATCCACACCTCCACCACACCCATCCACCATCCATCCACACCATCCACCATCCATCCATCCACCATCCATCCATCAACCACCCACACCACCAACCATCCATCCACCATCCATCCATCCATCCACCATCCATCCATCCCACCATCCATCCATCCATCCATCCATCCATCCACCAACCACCACCATCCATCCATCACACCATCCATCCACCATCCATCCCACCATCCACATCCATCACCACCATCCACCATCCAACATCCACCTCCATCCACCACCCACCACCATCCATCCAACCATCCATCCAACCATCCATCCATCCATCCATCACCATCCACCACCATCCACACCATCCATCCATCCATCCAACCATCCACCATCCACCATCCATCCAACCATCCATCCATCCATCCATCCACACCCATCCATCCATCCATCACATCCACCCACCATCCACCACCCAACCATCCATCATCCAACCCATCCAACCATCCATCCATCCATCCATCCATCCCATCCATCATCCATCCACCACCATCCATCCAACCATCCAACATCCAACCATCCATCCATCCCACCATCCATCCATCCACCATCCATCCAACCATCCATCCATCCACCCATCCATCCAACCATCCATCCAACCATCACCACATCCAACCAACCATCCATCCATCCATCCATCCATCCATCCATCCATCCATCATCCATCATCCATCCATCCATCCATCCATCATCCATCCATCCATCATCCATCATCCATCCCATCCATCCATCCAACCATCCATCCATCCATCCATCCATCCATCCATCCATCCATCCATCATCCATCCATCCATCCATCCATCATCCATCATCCATCATTCCATCCATCCATCATCCATCCATCATCATCCATCCATCATCCATCCATCATCATCCATCATCCATCCATCCATCCATCCATCATCCATCCATCCATCCAATCCATCCATCCATCCATCCATCCATCCATCCATCCATCCATCCCATCCATCCATCATCCATCCATCATCCATCCATCATCCATCCATCCATCCATCCATCATCCATCCATCATCCATCCATCATCCATCCATCATCCATCCATCCATCCATCCATCCATCCATCATCCATCCATCCATCCATCATCCATCCATCCATCCATCCATCATCCATCCATCCATCCATCATCCATCCATCCATCCATCATCCATCCATCCATCCATCATCCATCCATCCATCCATCCATCCATCCATCCATCCATCATCCATCATCCATCCATCCATCCATCCATCCATCCATCCATCCATCATCCATCCATCCATCCATCCATCCATCCATCCATCCATCCATCCATCCATCCATCCATCCATCCATCCATCCATCCATCCATCATCCATCCATCCATCCATCCATCCATCCATCATCCATCATCCATCATCCATCCATCATCCATCCATCCATCATCCATCATCCATCCATCCATCATCCATCCATCCATCCATCCATCCATCCATCCATCCATCATCCATCCATCCATCCATCCATCCATCCATCCATCATCATCCATCCATCCATCCATCCATCCATCCATCCATCATCCATCCATCCATCCATCATCCATCATCCATCCATCCATCCATCCATCCATCCATCATCCATCCATCCATCCATCATCCATCATCCATCCATCCATCCATCCATCATCCATCATCCATCATCCATCCATCCATCATCCATCCATCCATCATCATCCATCATCCATCATCCATCATCCATCATCATCCATCCATCCATCCATCCATCCATCCATCCATCCATCATCCATCATCCATCCATCATCCATCCATCCATCCATCCATCCATCCATCCATCATCCATCATCCATCCATCCATCCATCCATCCATCCATCCATCATCCATCCATCATCCATCCATCATCCATCCATCCATCCATCATCCATCCATCCATCCATCCATCCATCCATCCATCATCCATCGGGTTGGGTTAGGATTAGGATTGGGTTTAGGGTTGGGTTAGGATTCGGTTTAGGTTTAGGGTTAGGGACTCAGCCCGTGCTGCGGGGTTTGAGCTCCCCCAGTCCCAGTTCCCCCCAGTTCCCCCCAGTTCCTCCCTGGGTCCGGTTCGCGCTCCCGGAGTGAGGCGGGAACAGGAACAGCCAAGGACTGGGAATGCCGCGCAAAGGTGAGGGACAGGAACTGGGAGTGAACTGGGAATGGACTGGGAATGGACTGGGAACCCAGCGGGAAGTGACTGGGCCTGAACTGGTAAATAGCTGGGAAGAAAATGGGAATGCAGTCAGAATAAAATGGGAATGGAGTGGGCTCCCGGGGTGTCACGGCCGTGTCCCCTCCCGGGTGTCCCGGTGTCACAGCCGTGTCCCCTCCCGTGTCCCCTCCCGGGTGTCCCTGCCGGTGTCGCGGCCGTGTCCCCTCCCCGGGGCCGGGACAGGGAGCGGGGACAAAGTCCGCGCGCTGTCCCCGCGCTGTGCCGGTCCTTGTCGCAGGGAGGAGGGAGGAGGGAGGGAGGAGAGAGGGACGCTCGGGAGTCTCCCCGTTCGCTCCTCGGGCTGCAGCCGGGGCTGGGGGGCTCGGGGGGCTCCGAGGGTTCCCGGGATTCCGGGGGCTCCGGGGGCTCGGGGGGGCTCCGAGGATTCCCAAAGTTTCAGGGGATCCAGGAGTTCCGGGGGCTCCAGAGATCCCCGAGGTTTCAGGGGGTCCGGGGGCTCCGAGGATTCCGGGGGTCCCGAGGGCTCCAGGGGTCCCCGAGGTTTCAGGGGCTCCAGGGGCTCCAGGGGAGGCGAGGACGCCCCAAAAGGCGCCAAAAATACCCCAGAAGTGCCCCCAAAAATGCCTCAAAAATGCCCCCAAAAA